>NC_084895.1:8970000-9270000 GCF_958979055.1 Alnus glutinosa
ACCTTGATCCTAAACCCTGTTACAACCCTTAAAAAGTCCTTATGATTCATGCTATGCATGTGATTCCAGTGGTGGAGAATGAGAAGATATGCAAGCCTATGGTAGATCAATTCCATTGGAATGAATTTGAGCGAAACACATACCCTTCAAACACATGAGAGTCGAGTGTTTATTTCTGTGAGGGTCTACATTTTTAGTCTACTCCATCTTCAAGTGAAAATACTTGCTAAGTAATTTTAAGCTGTTTTAAAATGTTTGTTCATGATATGTTATGAATTGTGAAGAGCTTGGTTGTTCCTTGTTGATGGCGTTGCAACCTTGGCTTTCTTAGGAAGGTGAATTTGAGATTTGCTCGAGGACGAGCAAAGGTTAAGTGTGGGGGAATTTGATAAGAATGTAAAATGTCGTATTTTTTCACTTAATATTTAATCTCTTATACTTATTTAATGCCTAAATGTACTAATTATTCTTATATTTTGATTTAGGATACAAATTGAGGCATTAAATGCAAAACAAAGCTAATTGGGCGATTTTGGACAGATTTGACATCAGTTTGTAATCTGGGCATAACTCTCTCATAAAAGCTCCGATTGAGATGATTCAAGATGCTGTGGAACACCAAGAAAAAGATCTACAACTTTTATGTTTGTCGTTTTGAGAGATACTGAACGTATCAAGGTCGAAATCGGGCTTGAAGTTGACGTTCTGATGCGGTTTAATTGCGGAAGTTTTCAGATATGGAAATTTCTTTACTTTGAGACTTTTCATAATCATCCAATCAATTCCAGTCAAGCCAAGCAATAAATACAAAGTCAAACAAAAGGAAGAAAAGGAAGGAAAAGATGCGTAGAGGATCAAGAAAATAAAGAAGAGATTTGTGGGGACCACGTGAAGAAGACAACATGAAAGGAGCATCTCTTTCCATACAAAGGAAATTGATTTTCTCTCCATACTTGGCTGATTTGTGGGGACTTAAACAAGGAAAGAATCGATAGAGCATGAGGCAACAAAAGTCCTCATTAAAAACATCACCTTCCTAGTTATCCTACCCTTTATTTTATGTTTAATATTTTCCTTAATTAGTAGATTTGTGTATTGTTATTTTAGGATAGTATTTACAATATCTTTCTTTAGGAGATTTCCTAGGTTTCTAGCATATGGGATGAAACTTGTATAAAAGGGGAGAACCATGACACACAAGACATCATCTATCTTCCATCTTCTCCCCTCTTCTCTAACTTCTTTGAGTCATGGCCTTGCGTGGCTAAACTTTCATAATTGGTCGAAGGAAACAGAAGCCTCGGAATCAATAAAACTGTGAGATCTAATTTGTTTTTATTGTTCGATTTATGCCTTGAGTATCGGATGTTCTTCTTTGCCTAATTCCATGATTGTCTCGTTTAATTGCTAGGAGTACTACTAGTTTATTATTCGTTGCAATCTATTGCTAGGATGGATATCAAATCCGTAATTGTTTGATCCCTCCAATCTGTGAAGCAACTAAGATTTAATGATTTGCTGCTTCTCAGTGATTATTAAATTTTAGGAAGAACATCCGACGAAATTAAATGCAACCGCTTGTGCTTGTGTTGTTTCGCTTCATCGATCTCTCTAATTCTTAAGGCTGCTACTAGATTAAACCTATAGCGCTTGTCTTAGGTTGTTTAGTAGTTAGGGTTAATTAGAGCGCTTGTCTACTAATTAACTACGACTAAGGAGAGATAGGAAAATAGTTCCAACGGTGAATATTCAAGCATGAATTGATATATATTTGCATCGATGATCAGTTGCCAGATTCCGATGGTGGAAGTTGACTTAGACCAATGTTTCTTTACTTGATTAATATTTTAATTTGAATTGTTTCTTAGTTATTTTTCTTAAAATTATTTTTATACTCAAACCCCCCCCCCCCCCCCCCCATCCTTGTTCACGTAGCATAAAACTCGGCTAATTACTCTCCGTGGGATCGACCCTTACTTCCACTGCTATATATATATTTTCACAAGTAAGGTTTTATTTTTGGGTGCCTGCGACAGCACACCAATAACACTAATACTAGTGTTCTTTTAGATCTGTTTGTGATGAGTTCTTTTAGATCTGTTTGTTTTGTGCGATTTCTGTTTCATTTCTAGATCGATTTTCATTTTCGTTCAGACACGGAAGGTAGAGCCATCGTTTTACGCGGCGTGATATAGATCTGATTTGTGTTTTGTTTTTTATCCCTTTTTTTTTTCTTTTTTTCTTTTTTTTTCTTTTTTTTTTTTTCTGCAATGTGTTGTTGTAATAGCCTCTTTCTTAGATCTGTTTTTCTTTTGGGTTCACTTTTGTATTTCGTATTTGAATCTCTTAATTTCTTGCCTTTTTTTTTTTGGTATTATCAGATTGCTATTTGTCTTACTATAATTTTTATTTTATTTTCGTTGTAAGTTCAAGTTTTTTGCCTATCTGAATGAATCAAATCTATTTGATTTTTACTCTATTTTGTATAATCTGATTGGATCTCATTATTATATGTATATATTATATTATATTTTGATAAAAATAGTTTGATATGAAGCCTAGCGATGTTGAAGGAATATTCGTAATTATGCATTTGATTGAAAATCTAAGTTTGATGGGGAGAGATTTGAGCTTTTACTTGAAATTCACCGGAATTGCTTTTGTGAATTATTCTTTACCTTTGAAGGTTTCTTTATCTTTTAGAATTTGGTTTATGGAGTCTAAGATTGAAGATATCTGTTAGCTGGTTTTTGTAAAGATTAGCTTTTTGAATCTCGTTTACCAATATTGTAAGTAAACTCGTTAATTTCTATTGGTTGAATCAGCAATTTTGTTACTGTTACATTAATTTGTTTGGGAGTTTGAGCATGTTTCTCATCTTTTGAACAAAATAGCATGTTTCTCATCTTTGATTATGCATTGATTGTCAATTTTGGTTATAGATCATATTCATCAATTGTCAGTTGAAACTTATAGTTGTTTATATTGTGAAACAGTTTGTTACAGCAGATATGTGACTGAACCAAACGTTTCATTGTGCTACTAATTGTTGGGGACGTAATATCATCCTGTCTTTGTTCTAGACTGCTAATTTTTATTGTAATTCTTTTATAAATTTGGTGGTTCTTGTTTTGGTTTTGTAGTTTTTATTTTATAAGAGAGTTGACGCTAATTAGTTTGTTGTAGACTCTTTTCTACATTCCTAGTTGTGATCAAAATTATTACATTGAAGAGTCTTTGGTGTATATTCTTCAAGTTTGGGGTCATTAGTTTGGATAATCTGAACTAAATCGATTGCTAGTGGGACTGCATATCTAATGTTTTCAATTCTTAACTTCTAAATGTCAGTTGATGAATTTAAATACTGTTTTGCTTTCCTTTTATTTTTTTTTAATCGTGTAGCTTTCGGTTCTTTTTTTCTTTTTCTTTTTTTATTCATCTTCCTCATATAGTTTCAGGTTATAAATCATTGTGATTGATTTTATCATTTTGGTGGGTCCTGTCCAGGTAGAAATTTAGGCTTGTTTGTTATTACATCTGTGAGTGGTTGAAAGCTTATGAAATATGTGCTTTTCTTGTTGTGCTTGAAGGTGATTTCAATAATGAGGATGATGATAGCTCGACTCCAAGAATTTGAGGGTAATGTGGTGAAAGAGCGTGAAGGAAAGAGGCCACTTTTGACTGGGTATTTGCAAGTGACACTGAAAGATGGTGTAGGCACTCGTATACGTGAAGCAAAAACAGAAAGCCTTCACTGTGAAGCAATATGGATGTTCTTGTTGGAATGAATGTAAATTTGTAACTTTTTGCAAGACTTGCAATAGTGTATACATAATTGCATGTTTATCCGTGCTCATCAAAATCTCAAAATTTACTAGATTTGCTTCTACCAGATAAATACTATGCTTCAAACACCATAACCTTTGATGGTCATCCTCCCTAAAACCACAAGAAAATTGAAATTGATGAACCAAAAAGATAAAGTGCACAACTGATGCACCAAAAAGATGAAAAAAAAAAAATTGTAAATAAAACAATTCTTGTAGTTTCTTTAATCTCATCCACAAGGAAATTGCTCAAAGAGCTTCAAAAATTGTCTTAGATCTCAAAAATGCAGTGGTCTTTTAAATACAATGAGAATTACAAAAATATAGTTACAAAAACAACATATTTTCTCTTCATTGATTATATTCTTCCTATCCTATCACAATATTCAACATCACAACAAAATACATAGGATCAACTTGTTCAAATTATAATTAGTGTTAGTACATGAGCTGCTAGATAGTTGCAACACCTTGGAAATCTACTAGTTGCAACAACAAAAAGAAACAAGCTACTATAACATATAAAAATCTACAAATTACAACATAAAAAGATATTCACTTGTCTATACAACACAAAAAAGTGTCAAAACAACAAAATACATTGTAACTTTCATTCCTTCCATTCTACTAATTCCATTTACCCTTCCAATAGCTCATGTGGCCATATATCCTGCAAAATTGTGAGCAAGATTTTAGATAGTACAGGCCAACTTTTAAATCTCATTAGAATACTTTAATCGACCCAAATGAGAAATAAAAAATCATGATAAACAATAAATCAATGGCCGATTAGATACACAATTAGATTATACAAAATAGAGAAAAAATCAAACATATCTGATTCATTCAAATACAAATACAAAATGAACCAACTACAGAATCCAATTCTAGAAATTTAGTGGATGGAAAACAAATACAGAAGAAAATAGCCCAACAAATACAGTTTCAATTTTTTTTTACTTCTAACTAAAGAAAAAATAATGCTACTACCAAACCCACAAAATGGATTTAGAGAGTACAAAAACATTAATAATAATTACCCAAAACCCTAGATCACAAAACACCTAACAATTAACCGCATTCCTTTGCCACTATTTCCTAATGCCTCAACTAGACGCACCAGTCTTCTTAATTTCATACTACAAAACATCAATTTAACAAGCAAGGGAAAAAAGAAGGCATTCTCGGTCTATACCAGACAAGCTGCAATTCAAGTAGCTGATAAAATTCAAGAACAGAAACTTTCCTAAGAAACAAACAGAAAATCTCTGCAGAAAAATTTCGAAGGACCAAAACCAAAAGAACGACTGGGAAACTTCGAAGTAATGCTACGAAGTAGCATTTTCTCCGTAAAAAAATGAACCAAAAAGAAAAACAGATCTAAGTAACCAAAGGCTCTTACAGCAACACATAGCAGGGAAAAAAAAAAAAAGTCAAAATCAAAATCAAAATCAAAATCAAAATCAAAATCAAAATCAAAATCAAAATTAAAATAAAAAAAAAAACAAAAACAAAAAAACAAAACAAAAAAAAAACAAAAACAAAAAAAAAACAAAAACAAAAAAAAAAAAAAAAAAAAACAAAAAAACAAAACAAAACAAAACAAAACAAATATAAGAAACTAGAGGCTCTTACAGGGGAAAATAGTAGGAAAAAAAAACCTAACAGATCTAAAAGACCAAACAGGGAGATTTATCGGATGATGGGCGTCGGGTGGGAATTAGCACTGCTTCGTGGTGGCCGGAGCGGAACGGTAAAAAAATATAAGAAACCAGAGGCTCTTACAGGGGGAAAATAGCAACAGCAAAAAAAAAAAAAAAAAACAAAACAAAAAACAAAACAAAACAGATCTAAAAGACCAAAGAGGGAGATTTACGGGATGGTGGGGGTCGGGTGGGCATTAGCACTTCTTTGTGGTGATCGGAGTTGAACGGTGGTGGCCAGAGAAAGTGGAGGGAAAAAAGTTTGGGGGAGAGAGTGAAAGAGGGAAAATGAAAATGATATGCACGACACACACTATTGTTTCTTTCTTTCTTCTTTCTTCTTTCTTCTTTTTTTTTTTTTTGTTAATAAAAGTAGTGGGTTAACCACTGAAAATGGAGTAATGATAGGCAGGGGACGGCGTCCCCTGCTCGGCCCTTTCCTACGTGGAAAGGGCCTTCTCACTTTTATATATATATATATATATATATAATTAAAAAAAATTAAAAAAAAAAAATCGAATTTTGAAATTTGAAACCAGCGTCTTCTTCTATGTAACCATTTTTTGTCCCCAAAACCATTTCCCCCCCCACCCCCCCGCGAGCCCAAAATCTTTCCCTCCCTTCCTCTCTCTCCATCTCCTCTCCTCAACCCCACCGTGAACCCGCCACCGTCGACGAATCACGAGCCCGCCACCGTCGACGAATCACGAGCTCGCCACTCCACTGTGCGTTCTCCATCTCCGGCCAAAACCCAACCACCGTGGTTCTCCATCTCCGGTTCGACTCTGACGACCCAACCACCGTACCGAAATAAGCAGCCCCAGCCGAACCACCACCACCGCCGCCGACGAGCCCATCCCCCATAAGGTTTTCTTAGTTTTTTTATTATTATTATTTATTTTATTTATTTTAATCTTTCCTTTTGATTTTCTCTCCAGATCCCGTTTTTTTAGTTTTTTATGGGTGAGATTTGGCTGAGAAAATGCAGGAATTGGAGGGACAAAGTTGGCTAAGATTTGGGCTCCCACAGTTCCTACGACCATTTCCCTCCCCCATTTCCGGTACCGATATCGATCTCCCCCATTTCTTGTTTTTTGAGTTGTTTTTAGATCTTGCTTTTTTAGTTGCTTGCTGTGATTTGTGGTTTCTTTGGAGCTTGAGACATCGAACAAAAATACCACATTCATCCAAATCTTCTTCTTTCTATTTTTTTTTCCTATTTTTTGGTGGGTTTCGGAATGGGGTTATGTAGCTTTTTTCTGGGTACTACGTTGCATGAGTCTATGTTAGCTACAAAGGTGTCCTTTAATACCTGCCCCATTCTTTGTTAATGCTGCAGCATTTGAAGACTTTCTTCACCTCCACCAATCATTCACTAATCGACTTAGTTATTCATTAAGCTTAATTTCCTAGAAATAATCAACCCTAGTAATCTTTTTGCCTTGACAAAAGAAGGTGTGTTTAAATTCTTCTTCTTTTTTTTTTTTTTTGAAGAACAGATTTTGGCTTTTGCTTAAAGTTAGCATGTAATATAATACTGGTAAAGCATAGCTTGCAAGTTGTTAGATTATCATTCTTGAATATGTATTCTAAAATTTTGAAGAACTTGGCTTCAAAGTAAAGGTTTTCGTAATTTATGTAGAAGTTTTGAATTGCTTAAAATGTGTACACTTTTGCTCTACTTAGTTAATGAGAAACGGTAAGGAAAGAGAGGATAAAAAGAGAGAAAATACTTTGATCTTGAATATGGGTTATTTGATATGGTGCTGCTCGGTCGAATCTACTATGGTGTTTTAGTTGGGTGCTTTAACATTGCTCCTTTTCTTTGCCCAAGAATTATTAGCAAACCTACTTTTTTTGTTTGATGATGCCCTTCCTATGTTTGATTATGTGGTAATGGGAATCACAGTTAAAAGTGATCAGAGGAGGGGTAACTCTGTGATTTGAGGCATCTACAGGTAATCCCTCTTTAGAATGTTGTCTACAACATGTTCATCTATATATTTAGGAATTTCAGAAGTTTATGTTACAGAGAGCTGTGAAGATGTCTAATTTTTGCTTCGTTGATTCACAAGCATTAGAGAAGACAACTAGTTGCTGCTATGTTATATAATATATATGATATATAGAAACGTCCTGGAAGACACTTGGAGCCTATGATAATTACAAATGTTTTGAGTCTTGAAATGACCTTGTTATAGCATCCAGGAGAAAAAAATGCAGTAAAATGGAACCCCTAATATCAAAATTAAATTTAAACATGTCGCTTTAAAGAAATAATTTTTAAGCACTCTCAATATCAATCCTATATTAATGACCTAGCTGCAAAATCTATCTTATATTTGGATGGCTTCCTTCTGTTTTGATGAAAATTGGTGGTGCCTATATCTCTTCATGACTCCTTTAAAAATTAATTTTGAGGATTTTTTGTTGAGATTTCTCAAGCAAATTTAATTTTGTTTGATCTGAATCTACATTTTTGTTTTATGGATGTATCCTCGTCATTTTTTTTTTGTCAAACCAAATTTGTGAATGAATATGTGTCCATGATGTTTATGGAGTTGACTTTTATAATTTTCAAGTTCAAGAAAAAAAAGGGTTGGTAGAATTTGAGGATTTTTTTTTTTTTTTTTTTTTTTTTGTTATGTTAGATGGATTTTGGTAGAATTTGAGCTATCTGGGTTGGGAGAATTTTGATTAAATTTTGGCATGAATTAACTTAGTCTGGTAAAATTGAACTGTTACACTTACGTGGAGCTAAATGAACTTGGTTTTGATGTTGGTGGGGAGAGTAAATGGCGCTACTGTACTTTCTGAAATTAGCTTTGTATTATATTTCGTCGTTAGTAGTTTATGACATTTTTGCCAACTTTTTTATTTTTCATGCAGAAAGTCGGTTATTGTGATTTTTTGGAGTGGGCTGATAAGAAGATGTCTACATACGAGAAGAGATTAGCGCGACATTTGAAAGAAATGGAGGAGAGAAGACATGCTGATAATGACAGTTGAGGAATTGATTGAAAAAAGGCATATGTTTTGTATAAGTTGTAACTAAAATGGCCTCAGTTTGGTTGGTTTTGCTTGTTTAAATGTACATACAAATTTATTTTGAATGATACGTGAAGTTGGATATAAATAATCATTTTCTTTCATGATATGAGAGGTTATTAACTACTTTGGAGTTTTTTGCACATAAATTCGCTCACAAATACATGGATAGTTTATAAGTATTCTACAAATCGAAAAGAGCTATCATGGTTTGCTGCACAAACAATGTTTCTTGCATCACCAAACTATGGTGGTTATCTACAATGTTAAGTATCAGTTCACCGGAAAATATAATTGTATAAATTGGAAATTTGCAATCGTCTTCTGTACAGGTTTTGTTTAGGCACACTTTTACACTTATAATTTCACATCATAAATATTTATTTGAAAGTGAATAAATTGAAAGAAAATAACAATAGTAAGAGAAAGCAAATCAAGAAGAGGAAAATCTATAGACAAGAAATGTAAGATTCTATATTACAAATCCAGAATTTCATCAACAACCCAACAATTTTTCCATCACGAAATTGATACCCATTTGACCCAGAATAACCAAGTTTGGAAACACTACAAATGTTAAAAAAAATTACAAACAGCTTCTCCAAGAGGATTAACAGTACACATGGGCTACCCCAAAAAGGAGAAAGAATATACAAAACCAAATCGTTATACCCTGATTAACTGGATTCAAATATTTATTGAATGCCCTGAAACCATGGCATAGTCATGTAGAAGCAGCTTTTGAGTCCTCAATATTTAAAGAGCTCCAAGATGAATGTGTCTCCGGCCACATCAACACAGTCACAACAGAGTCCCAAGAATCCATGCTTAATAAATGAACGCATACGCCAACATGCATACCTATATGTACATTAGTTATACAAATTCCAACCAATAACTTGGTGCATATCTATACATCTTATAGCAGCAAAATGGCTATCCTTACGAATTTTACATGTTGAAATAAAAAAGGTCCAGAAATTTAATTTAACCACCAATGTCATAAAGACCAGATCAATCAAGAAATAAGAATCTTCTAATTTTCACAACTCCCATTTTTAAAAGCTTGCCTAGCATCACTCGATGTACACGTATATACAAACAATTCATAAACTTTTTCTTTTGCTTCTACTGTTAAAGTTCCTAATAAGTTCACTTCCAAAGAAAAATAACTATTAGGCCCGCAAAGGAAAAAACAAAGAAAGCTAAAGAACTCTTGCATGTGTCAAATCAACAATTTTTTCTAAAAATCCAGGCTATGGGACCATCCCATGCTAGATACCTTAGCTTGATCAAGAAAAAGTCCAATTTCATAAAACTATGCGCGACATGATATTATTTACAGACAGCCAAAGTAAAGTTTCTATTCGATCATCATAAACACTTCTCAGTCCAGCACCCAAAATAGCAAAAAAGTGTAACTTGTAGTCTCTTGAGTCACACCTTTCATTTAAGCTTCAAATGTCACTAAGCCCCAAACCTAATGATCCGTCTACCATATGTAAAGATCTTACAAAGTACTGGAAGCTAACACGCTTCACAGTTTTTTAGCAAGCAGTTCAAAATTCAATAATTAAGAGATAAAATAAAAAGAAAAAAGGGACCTTACTATTATTTTTGCTGCATTTTTTCTCCTGGATACTATAACAAGGTCATTTCAAGACTCAAAACGTTTGTAATTATCATAGGCTCCAAGTGTCTTCCAGGACATTCCTATATATTATATATATATATATATATATATATATATATATATATATATATTATATAACATAGCAGCAACTAGTTTTCTTCTCTAATGCTTGTGAATCAAACTTGCCTAAAAGCTCCTTTTTTTCTTTCTTTTTTTCAATCACCCATCTCTATTCCACAGTACCAAGAACTCCTTTACAGTAAATCCATGAAACTTGTTTACAGTACCAAGATAACTTGAGACAAATTACATAAGTTTGTCTTATGCAGGAATCTGACAAGAATCAATTTGCCTTGCAGGATTCAAATGTAAGTTGTTTGGATTTGGGTTTGTGCTTAAAAGGCCACAATGACAACCTTGATTCTAGAAAAATGGCTTTGCCTACAATTAAGTTGTAGGCTGGTTTCTAGGAAAATGGCTTCGACCATTTTAGTGCCTGTATATGTTGGACACCTCTGTAGCTAACACAGACTCATGCAACGTAGTACCCAGAAAAAAGCTACATAACCCAATTCCGAAACCCACCAAAAAACAGGAAAAAAAAAAAAAAAAAAAAAAGAAGAAGAGTTGGATGAATGTGGTATTTTTGTTCGATGTCTCAAGCTCCAAAGAAACCACAAATCACAGCAAGCAACTAAAAAAGCAAGATCCAAAAACAACTCAAAAAACAAGAAATGGGGGAGATCGGTACCGGTGCCGGAAATGGGGGAGGGAAATGGTCGCAGGAACTGTGGGAGCCCAAATCTCAGCCAACTTTGTCCCTCCAATTCCTGCATTTTCTCAGCCAAATCTCACCCATAAATAACTAAAAAAACGGGATCTGAAGAGAAAATCAAAAGGAAAGATTAAAAAAAAATAAAAAAATAAAAATAAAAAATAAAAAAAACTAAGAAAACCTTACGGGGGATGGGCTCGTCGGCAGCGGTGGTGGTTCGGCTGGGGTTGCTCGTGGCGGTACGGTGGTTGGGTTGTCAGAGCCGAACCGGAGATGGAGAACCACGGTGGTTGGCTTTTGGCCGGAGATGGAGAACGCATAGTGGAGTGGCGGGCTCGTGAGTGGTCGATGGTGGCGGGCTCGTGATTCGTCGACGGTGGCCGGTTCACGGTGGGGTTGAGGAGAGGAGATGGAGAGAGAGGAAGGGAGGGAAAGTTTTTGGGCACCCAAAAAATGGTAACATAGAAGAAGAGGCTGGCTTCAAATTTCAAAATTCGATTTTTTTTTTTTAAATATATATATACAAAAGTGAGAAGGCCCTTTCCACGTAGGAAAGGGCCGGACTCGCCGTCCCCTGCCTATCATTACTCCTGAAAATGCGCATGGTGTGCGGAGTAGCATTACTATTCTTCTTTCCCCTTCTTACGTCTTCTTGCCCGAGTACACAGACCCACTGAGAGAGAGACATCGAGAGATTGAGAGAGCAGAGAGACTCGAGAGACAAAGAGAGAGAGACTCGAGAGATAGAGAGAGAGATCAGAGATGGAGAGATGGAGAGACGGAGTTCGGCGAGAGATAGAGAGACCCGGTGACGATCGACGCCGGTAGAGACCGAAGGAGAGGAAGATCGGACCCGATCTTCCATGGGTGGTCGCCAGAGAGCCAGGGGTGCATTTTTTCGGCTGAACCCAGGAGCTTGGACCCGCAACCCGTGAGCCAAACCCGACGAACCCGGGAGACCCGATGACCTGTTGGAGCCCGATCCTCCATGGTCGGCGACCAAAAGCCAATTTCCGGTGGGCCAGGTGTTTTCCGGCCGATCCACGAAGACTTGTAACCCAGTAACCCGATGCATCCATGAGACTCGTTCAACATGTTTTTCTCGGTGGATTTTCTGTGAAAATCCTTAATGTGAGTTATTCTGTAAATTAGGTTAATTTATGGGTTTATTCTTGTTGATTATTGATTGTGTGTGGATTCTGGCCGAGTGGCCGTGTGCTTGGTGTTTTCTGTGTATTGGCCGTGTATTGGGGTCGGTTGTGTGTCGGCAGTGGCTATTGGAGTGTTAGCCGATTGGGTTATTGAACTATGTGTCAAGTGTAGAGAATTTGGATTGGTTGAACCATGATTATATGTTTGGTATTTTCTGTTTTGTGGGTTTCCATGGGTGCTGGCCGATTGAATATGTATATATGGATACTATGCTATTTGATCAGTATGCAGTGTTGATGATTTGAGGAATTATTGTAGTTGGTTGGGTGTATTGTGTAAATAGGGTGTTGGTTTGTGTCCTTTGTTGATGGGTATTCTGATTTTTGGGGTTAGAATAGCCGAATGGGTATTCGAGTGTATTTGTATTTTAGTAACCAAATCAAAGATAGGTTTCTGTTTTAGCCATATGGTGTGTTGAATATTTGTTTTAGGTTGTTTCAATTGAATAGATATTGGAATATTGTTTAGAGGTATTGCCTGGATATTTATGTGTGATATATGTGGTTAAATTGTAATGGGTTAAATTTAGTTCTAATGGATTGGTAACTGAATTTAAGTCCCTAGGTGGCATTTGTGTTTCAATACGTCCTAGGATTGTGGTTTGGTTTTAAACTAATCAAAGGGATAAATTTGAGTTATTATATGGTTTGATATAAAATTAATTATGGAAATTAAGTATGCTGTTTTGTTGTGATTTCTAATATATGTTGGTTGAAATAATTGTTAGAGTTAATATGTTTTAAACCGGATGTTTTTGTTAGTTGATTTGGTGCTTGGATTGATGTTCCCTAAAAATAATTAGGTTTTGTTAGAAGTGTTGGTATTTTTGCAGAAAATAGGTTTAGGCGTTATTGTTGAAAAATAATATTGGAACTTAACCATGTTATGTTAAGTATTAATAAATGTGAATGATTTTCCAATTAATAAATAATTGCTTCTATGTATGCATATATGAATGATTAGGGTTCATGTTTAGTCATGAGTTTCTACGAGTAATTATATTAACCTTCTATGCACATATATATGTAGTTAATGCAGATGATGAACTGAGACTGCACGAAAGGGCTGTAAGTATAAATTACTTACTGATGGTAGTACTGAATTTCAATAGTGTTATGTTTATGTTTTATTTTAATTAAATGCGTGTGAATGATTATTGCATACTGTGACTAAAAAATCTATTAATATTGGGAAAGAACGGCTCCCAAAGGTTCATAATAGAGATTTGCTTGAACCGAAAACTATAATAATCATATTGTTTGGAACGGCATACAAAGTACTAGAAGAGGGAGGTCTCTGATAGTACGAGAATATGTTAATAAAAAGTAATGTTGGGGGGAATGTGCCCTGAGGATAACCGCTAATTGGAGAACGGTCCATGTGAGTGAAGTGCAAGAATTAAATTGAACTGTTAACACTTTGCATAGAAAACTGTCACTACATCATTCTGTTATCTATCCTTAAATAACGCATAATACATATTATTGAATGACAGTTAACTCACTTGTGGAACTATGTGGTTGTGGTAATAACTACAATTCATAGATGTCAGCGCTAGTTCTGAAGATTATGGAACGGAATAACTGCTAGTTTAAGAGATCTAAAGCTATGTAGTTAGGGTTTTAGTGCTTTGAATTTATCAATGTTTGTACTATTTTGTGTGTAACATGTTTAGGAATTTACTTGTATTTATTAAGTTTCCATGTATGCTTTTGTGTCACATGTGACACAGGTTTTCTTTGTAATTAGTGTAAAGGACATTAAAGGACTTTTAATAAATGTCTAGAGGAATTTCAGTTTGCTCAATGTATTGTGTTATAATTGCCAAGTCTTTTATGTAAAAGTTATATTACACTGCTATTTTATAACTCTAATGACGTCGTAACGTCACGTGTAAAATTGAAATTTTCACTTATGCCTTTTTGTGAAAGGCCAGTCATTACACTTTTAGCCGCCTTGAAATGAGTTGTGGTAGGTGACTCCATATAGCGACTAACAAGCCCAGTTCCATAGATAATATCTGGTCTTGTGCATGTCAAATATCTCAAACTTCAAACTAAATTCCTGAAGATTGTTGAATTCACCGTTTCTCTTTCTTCATGCTTTGATAATTTAATTTCACATTCTATTGGAGTGCTAACAGGTTTGCAATTGTTCATCTTGTACTTTTTGAGCATTTGCAAAACTTCCTTGAAAAATAAAAATTCCTTTCTCCATTTGCTTTACTTCAATTGCAAGATAATAGGACATGAGGCCAATATCTGTCATTTCAAATTCTTGAGTCATTGCTTTCTTGAAATACTCGAGCATACTTGGATTGTTGCCTGTAAAAATTAAATCATCAACATACAAGCAAACAAGCAAAATCTTTACATTTTTACGCACCTTAGCATAAAGGCATATTTATGAGGACATTTAATGAAACTATTCTTTTGAAAGTAGTTATCAATTCTACAATTCCATGCACTTGGTGCTTGTTTAAAGCCAAAAATGTCTTTTTCAACTTCAAAACTTTCTCCTCATCTCCTTTCTCCATTTGCTTTACTTCAATTGCAAGATAATAGGACATGAGGCCAATATCTGTCATTTAAAATTCTTGAGTCATTGCTTTCTTGAAATACTCGAACATACTTGGATTGTTGCCTGTAAAAATTAAATCATCAACATACAAGCAAACAAGCAAAATATTTACATTTTTACGCACCTTAGCATAAAGAGCATATTTTTGAGGACATTTAATGAAACTATTCTTTTGAAAGTAGTTATCAATTCTACAATTCCTTACCCTTGGTGCTTGTTTAAATCCAAAAATGTTTTTTTCAACTTCAAAACTTTCTCCTCATCCCCTTTGATGACATAGCCCATAGGCTGTTCAACATAAATTTCTTCTTCAAGAATTTCATTCAAGAAAGCGGATTTTACATCCATTTGATAAATCTTCCATTTATTTTGAGACGTAAGAGAAATTACCATCCTCATGGTTTCCAACCGTGCAACAGGAACAAAAACTTCACCATAATGAATGTTGGGTCATTGACACTATCCCTTGACAACCAACATTACTTTGTATCTTTCGATTTCTCCTTTAGCATTCTTCTTTGCCTTGAACACCCACTTCACTCCAATGGGTTTTTGCTCTTTCAGAATAGTTGTCAACTCCCATGTATTTTTCTTTTCAATTGCTTTAATTTCCTCATCCATGACATTTCTCCATTTTTCATCTTTCACAACTTCTTCAAAACCTATTGGTTCACAATCCGTAAAAATGTCAATAGAGAGTTAGATCACCATTTAAATTCTTTGTTACCTTATAGAGTTCTTAAAGACTTCTCATGTGTAGTAGTGTTTCACTAGAACTTCCTTTCAAAGATGATGACGATGGTGTACTGGAATTTGTTGGTGATGGAGAAGTTGTAGTGAACTTTTGGTTTCTTGACTCTTCAAAAAAAAAAAAAAAAAGGAAAGAAATCATATTTTTCTTCCTCTTGAGTGCTCCAATCCCAAAAGTCTTATTCACCAAACTCCACATCTCTGCTAATTACAATTTTGCCAAAATTTGGATTGTCAAGCTCGTAGCATTTAGAACTTGAGTCATAGCCAATGAAAATGTACCTCTTGCTTTTATCATCAAGCTTGGACCGCTCTTCATCCGGTATGTGTGTATAGTTAATGCTTCCAAAAACTCGCAAATGAGAAACACTTGGCTTTCTTCTGCTCCATTCCTCTTGTAGTGTTTTGTTCCATAGGCTTTTTGTAGGACAATGGTTTGATAAATATACAGTATAATCAACAGCTTCCGCCTAAAATTCTTTAGGCATTCTCTATCTTCAACATGTTTTAAGCCATATTGAGAATTGTTCCATTATTTCTTTCAAAAACACCATTTTGTTGTGGCGATCTTGGAACCGTTAAAGGAAGACGAATTCCATTTGCTTCACAAAATTCTTTAAATTCATTGGATGTGAATTCGCCTCCTTTATTAGATCTCAAGGATTTAATACAATAACCACTTTGTTTTTCTACAAAGACTTTGAATTTTGAAAACTTCAACACTTGAGATTTTTCCTTCAAAAAATAGACCCAAGTTTTTATACTAAAGTCATCAATGAAAAGGGGAAAGTAACAGTTACCGAATCAAGATGGCTTAATTGGCCCACAAACATCCGCATTAACAAGTTGAAGCGACTCATTTGCTCTTGTAGTAGATTCTTTTGGAAAGCTTTTCCGAAATTGTTTGCCGACAAGACATCCTTCGCAAAGTTGATCTGGTTGATTAATGGAAGGCAAGCCATTTACCATCTTTTTTTGTGCCAACAATTTTAGTCCGCCAAAATTTTCATGTCCAAACCTCAAATGCCAAAGCCAAGATGAAACTTTCAAACAAAGTCTTGAGACATTTAGCCACATCCGTTTGAATATTTAATAAAAACATTCTATTGCTTGTCATGGGAACTTTGGCTATCAAATTTTTCTTGTCATCTCTTAGTAAAAGACTACGATTTTTCATATGAATGTCATAGTCTTTTATCAAGAGTTGTCCCAAGCTCAAAATATTACTTTTCATATTTGGAACAAAATAAACATATGTAATAAATTGATGTTTTCTATTTTTCAAGCAAATTAAGATTGTACCTTTCCCTTTTTTTGAAACTTTAAACAAGTCTCCAAAAGTAACATTCTCCTTCATCGAGTCATCAAGCTCCACAAACTTGTTTTTGTCTCCACACATGTGGTAGCTTGCCATGTTATCAAGATACCACGAGTTCTTCTCTCCTCTTTCTTCTCCTTTATAAGCTAGCAACAAAGTGGGCTCCGCTTCCTCGTTTTTAGCATTATTAACTCTCTTCAACATTGTTAGTGTGGCTTCTAAACTCCCAAGCATAATGACCATATTTTTGACAATTATTACATTTAACTTGAGATTTATCATGCCTTCTTCCATATTGCTTCAAATTATTTCCTCTTCCTTGTCCTACTTGACCTCTGTCTTCGTAATTGAAACTATTATGTCCACCTCGCGCTTCCTCTACCACGGCAACGGCCTCGTCCACGGCCACATCCTTGTCCTCTTTGACTCATTTCTTCTTCTTTGTCCTTATCTTTGAAAAAGATCTTTGTAGCTAGAATTTGTTCCAATGACTCTTCTTTCTTCTTGTTGAGCCTTTCTTCATAGGCTTGAAGATATCCCATGAGTTGATCAATACTCATGGTTTCTAAATCTTTTGACTCTTTAATAACGACAACGATACATTCAAATCTTTGTTGCAATTAACGAAGGATCTTTGTAGTGACTCAAACATACTCCAATCTTTCTCCATATCTCTTCCTTCGATTTACTATGGCCAGCACCTTGGAAAAATAATCCGCGATCGACTAGGATTTTTTCATTCGCAAAACTTCAAATTCGCCTCTTAATGTTTGAAGGCGAGCTTTTTTCACTTTATCAACTCCTTGGTAAGAGTTTTGGAGAATCTCCTATGCTTGCTTAGAGGTAGTTGCATTCGCCACCTTCTCGAATGTAGCCTCGTCCAAACATTGATAAATAAGAGTCAGAGCTTGTTGATCATTCTTTCAAAGTTTCTGCAAAGATTTCTTTGATTAGAACTCAAAGGGCTTCGTCACTAGGCTCACCGTAGCCTTTTTCTACAATCTCCCAAGTATCTTGCAATCCATGCAATGCCTTCATACGAATGTACCAATTATCAAAATTGTCTTTGAAAAGGTGAGGGAATTGAAATGGAAAGATTGAATTGACCATTTCTCTAGGATTAATAAGCTATGCTCTGATACCAATTTGTTAAAAATTGAAAACCAAACTAAGAGAGAGTGTGAAAAGGAAGAGACACAATAAATTGATAGAGGACTTTGTATTATTTTATTCTACTTAATTAAAAATAACTTGCTTACATGGATATTTATAGGATACAAATGACCCTTCTAACTTCACATTAATTTAATTCATTTACATTACATATAACTCCCATGTAACTCCTATGTAAAATAACTCTTGAAAACCCAAAAGACACAACCTTTTCAAGTCACTAAATAACTTACAAGAATAATAAAAGACTCAAACAAATATTATTAAAATTAAGTTTATTATTCAACACCTTCAACAATGCAATAGTCTAGGAGGTAGGTAACTCCATGTGGATTTCAAATCGAGACGTTTGGCCCAAGATCATTAATGGGTGGGCGTTGTTTATGGTGATCAGTAACTGATTGGTAAGCCATTGCTAGCGCTAGAGCCTGCAAGTTGATAGAAAGATGAATCAGTCTAGTTCCAGCTCATTGTCCATAATATTGGAAACCACTACCTAATTGTTGATCAAACATCAGTGCTTCTAAGAGTTACTAGTTGACTTGACATGTAGCCAAGTTAATTCATCTGATATCACAGCCTCAAGATCGTAGCCAGATATCAAACAATTTAACTGTGCAGTCCATTTATTGCAGCCGGGCAAGAATAGTTGCAAATATCTAACGCCATAAGTATAGGAGAGGCTCACTAAAAAGAGAGGAAGAATTACAGATCCTGCTTACAATGTGATCATGATGAGGAGGTGCATATATGCCGGTGGTGATGGTGGTTCTCCGTCGGCTGCCACCGAAAGGTGGATTTTCTATATTCTTAAATCCTGTTGGAACAACAATTACAGGCATACCCACGAGATTTCCCATGCAAACTTTCTCCCAGTCAGTTGCATTGCCAATGATTGCATCAACAGTAAAACTCTCTCTTACTTCCCGGATTAACTTCCCCCGTGCTCTTTGTGCCTGTGGATATATAGCAATAGAAAGCTTCATACTCACAAATCTCCTTAAATAAGAAACTAGACAATTTCAAATACTACATGCTTATATAAAACTAAAAGCTCGACATTTCAATGACCCATGAGCTTCTGGTCAGTCATGATCCCAACTCCCAAGGCCAGGGACGGAGATAGCATTTGGAATTTGGGAAGCAAAACTGCAAAATAAAAAGATTGGGGGGGGGGGCAATCCACCATGTAGCTCGCCCTGGCCAAGACACCATTTTGAAAACCTCAAGAGCTGAAAGTCAGAAGTTCAAGTCAAGTGTGTTCTGAATATGTCTATCATGACCTTGCAAGATGACACTGAAGACCTAGCAATTGCCGCTTACATCTCCTGCAGCAGTTGCTCACATTCATTAAGAGCCTGTTTGAAATTGCGTTAAAGAGCTTAACAAGTGTGTTTAGTACATTAAAAACAATGCCAAACAAAAATGAGTTTGTTTGGTTAAAAACTTGCAAAGCAATTTGTTTACTTTTTTGCTCCAAAAATCTCAAAACTGCGTTTTGGGTAGCTTGAAAATGAGACTTTCTAAAAAGCTTTTTCAAGCTTTTTCTATCGACAAAAGTTATATTTTCAAACTAAATTAACTAGGCTCTAAATAGCTCAAACACAACTACCATCTTCTGCCTTTGATTTTGCATTTTTATAATGTCCCTGTTGCTTACCGGTAGATTAGTTGCCTGGAATCTGACGCCTACTTACAAAGTGTAAAAGTCCATGGGCCTTACTCACTCTAAAAAAACGCTTTAAGAGAGAAGGAGATACTATAGCTTATAAAGTCCCCAGGTCATGTATCTTTTGGCGATGTGGGACGCTTTAACACGCCTCATCGCGTGTGAAAACTTTGGCCAAACACGTGTTCAACATCGGGAGGGAAAGGCACATCATTGTCCAAAGAACCGGCTCTGATACCATGTAAAAGTCCATGAGCCTTACTCACTTTCAAAAGACGCCTTAAGAGAGGAGGAGATACCATAACTTATAAAGTCCACAAGTCATATATCTCTTGGCAATGTGGGACGTTTTAACACAAGGAAGTCTAATATCAACTTTTGATAGGAAATCTTAAACCAACAAGGAAACTATTGAAACATGGAGGGAAACTCAAGAGTCTTAGTCGACAGATGAAGAGTGCAATTTGGTTCAATTTGTTGGAGGCTAACTAAAGCCTACCGGTTCTTTGCAAGATTTAGATGGGCCTCCAAAAAAGCTACTCAACCCAATATGCTAGAGAACTGAAATCTATATATTCTTGACCTATTTAACATAAGAACTTGAGAAAATAGAAGTCATTTGAAGATTATGCCATATGGTTAATGGCATGCTTTTTTTCTATTTCTTTATTATACAACATGGGAAAAAACTTCTGTAAAATAATTAGTAAACCATATCAAAACTAAAAGCTCCTATTATTCTAAATGTTAATCAGATAGAGACCTGAACATAGTCTACTGCTGGAATCATGCGTGCACGGCGTAGCTCAGTAGGCCACTGATCTTGAGCTTCATAATCATTGTCCTCCCCTGCGCGCTGCCACTCATCAAAGTGAGCCAACATATCAACGTCCATTGTAAAATTCAGAATACCTTGAACAG
This sequence comes from Alnus glutinosa, assembly GCF_958979055.1. Lineage (NCBI taxonomy): Eukaryota > Viridiplantae > Streptophyta > Magnoliopsida > Fagales > Betulaceae > Alnus > Alnus glutinosa. Next base: position 8,990,610 of record NC_084895.1, read on the forward strand.
AATCGACTGTATAGTTCAGTTTGAAGGGAACAACATTAACACCCTTTGAAGCAAGAACATGAACAACCTGCAATTGCCATCTCGTGAATCACTTGAAGGGTAAAAAGGAAAAAAAAACTATAATACAATAGTATCCATGAAGTATGGTCAGTGTCATCTGGTGTGAACCCTCAACTACAGTAAAACACTTAGGACAACTGACCTCCATCTCAGCATCATCAAGATATCCAACGGTAAGCTTTGTGAGGTCAACCAAGAATGGGTCATTAAGGGGACTGTCTCTGGACGAGGGATCATCTGGATCCCTACCTCGAATAGCATCCAGAATAATAGTGCAATCTGTGGCGCTTCTACAGAATGGGCCAAGTTTGTCCTGGTAAACAGACGATATGTAACTTCAACTAATAACTGCACCCCTGTTAAGAAAAACAAAAGGCATACAAAAAGAAGAATGAAGTAGTACCAAGCTTTCAGATATGCTCATTACACCAGTTCGGCCTACAGTGCCGAATGTGGGGCGCAATGCTGTCACACCACAACGGGTAGCGGGATAGGTTATAGAGCCAGCTGTTTCTGAACCAATTGCAAATGGAACCATACCTGTGATGAAATGAAAAAAACTTTCAGTTGATGCAATGCAGACTTCTACTTCCCTTTTTTTCCCCATCCTCCAAACAAATATACAACTACAATTTCAACTGATAGTTGCAAGGAAAAAACTTCGATAAAGAAGTGCAAGTCTCCTATGTATATATAAAACAATTTCTAACGATGAAGAGCACCATGGAGAGGTGTTGAGGCTTGAGCCAAGCAATCCCCAACAAAAATAATTGGAGGAAAACAGATGGAAGGAAATGAAAATGTTGAACAGCTCAAAATTTGAACAATACCAGCTGAGGTGCACGCAGCAGGCCCGGCTGATGAACCTGTTGAAAATTCCTCTATGTTCCATGGGTTCCTTGTCCTACCACCATACCATATGTCATCATATGCCAGAGATCCAGAAACAAGCTTTGCAACAAGAACTGCCCCTGCAGCCTTCAACCTATATCCAGCAGAGTCACGAGCTAGCAAAATACAACTTATGGTATACTTCTAGCTGCAAGTTTACACTCCCAAACATGCTTAATACCTCTTGTATACCCCAGCTTCAATGTCAAGAACTTGATCTTTGAAAGTTTTTGAACCCCAAGTTGTTTTAAACTGGGGTACTGAAATTGTATCCTTCAACCCATAAGGAATTCCATGGAGAGGACCTATAGTACAAACTAACATTTAATTTAGGAATGTGTAAACAAAAATAAAAACAAAATCATAAAAATTAGGCTTGTTAAAGTTTTCAATATGAATGTGATATTCCATTAGAGTCCTGCCTTGTTTGAAGTATCAAGCTTTTAGGATAACTGGTGATTTAACATAGTATTAGAGCAAAGGTTTTGAGTTCAAATCTTGTCTCTGTAATTCACCTCTTATTTCAATTAAATATTCCATGTGTTGGGTCTCATGTATGAAGGGAAAGTTTGAACTTCAGCTTTTGAGATAAGTGATAAATTAATATTTTATAGGTTGTTGCTTCTCGGCCACCCTATATAGATACAAGATACTTGATATAAATTACCAAATAGGAAATTGCATACCATTAACTTATATACATATAGGAACATGGGTACACATGATATTAAATTTTATCCAAGCCAAAGCACAAAGCTCGCTTGATCCAGAGATACTTTGGCTAAAATAATGAAGGAACCAGCATCCACAGTTTGACACAACAGCAGTAGAACATCAAATTGATAGGAGGTGACTTTTTACTCTATAGACAAGCAAATTCCAGATCGTATGGTAATTGTACTCTAAGAATATAAGGGAACCTTTACATTCCATTAAAGTAAACGAGCTCATCCATGATCTCTACTTACCAACAAAAAAAGCCCTAAGAAAATGTAATATCATATTATCATCCTATTAAAGTAATACATGATGAATATCTTGGTAAAAGTTGCACTTGAAAGAGCTGAAATGAACAGTCTCTATTCAAGCATTTGGGATATTAGAAAAGATTTATCTAGCGTGATGATATCTGCTAGGTTATGGTTCAAAAATTAGTAGTAAAGAGGCATTTTATGTTGTCTTCATGTAGAGAGTTAAACCATGCTATGCAATTACTTTAAAATTTTAAATGCTGGAAAATGTGACTGCTACTCTGAGAGTTTCATCACAATACTTGAAAAGAGACGTACCCAAATACAGCCCTCGAGCAAGCAACTTATCAGCCTCCTTGGCTTGCTTGTATGCAAGTTCTTCAGTATACGAGACCACAGCTTCAAGAACACGATTGTACCTAGTGTTATTTTCAAAATGCATCATTAGACAGAGATTTCAAATATGACACAAAACATAGGTAACTGGGGTGTTTTTCTGCTCACTACTACCTTTTCAACCTCTGCAAAAAAATATGAGTAAGCTCCTCTGAAGTAATTTGTTTTGTCTTAATCAGTTCCCCTAATTCAAGAACCTGATGAACAAGCAATAAAAAATTATAAATTAGACAAGATGAATGAAAATGATGAGGCAGATCGCGGGGGTGGGGACTAGAGAGATGAGCACCACAACAACAAACTTACACTCATGAAGGCAATATCTTCTTCACTTTCTGGTCTCTTAGTGCCAGAGATAGAAGGATAATTAAATCTTTTGCTTATTCGTTGTGGTTGCTCATTGTCCCACTCAGGATTGAACACCAAAGAAGATGGATTATGCAGTCCTCCATTAACAGAAGCAACTAATTTCCGATTGGCTCTAATTAGAGGGATATTAAACTCTTTCGCACCCTTGACAATCGCCAGAATCTAAACTAGATAGAGACATTACATACTTTTGGGTTAAAACTTTCCATTACAACATGGAAGACTTCAAATATATAAAGTGACAGAGAAAAACACCTGAGTTGCAAGTTAGACAAAGTCACCTTTTTATTGCTGAAGAAGTTGGCATCAAATAACTCAAATGCACATCTAAGGGATGCAATTTCACTAATCTTTTCCAAATATTCACTGTTGTTCTTACTGCCCTGATCAAAGAACACAAGATAAATGTCTGTATGAAAATGTGATATATTGAGATAGAGCAGCCGTACTTTGTCATAGCATTGAATAGGTGTTGCCGGATTGTAAAGATATCTGAATAAACCTGAACTTTCTGACAGAACATTTTCCAGATTTTTTTATAGGTTCTCACCTGCTTTACGTATGTTAGGGTGCAAGAATATATATCCTTTTTTTTTATATAAAATATGCAAGGATCAGGGATTACATAGATCTTATCGTGGATTCTCACCACAGTGAGTACTAAAATCATTAGCGATTTCCAAGTTATCAGAGAGCAATCCATCTTGAAACCTTGATGTGGTGAAAATTCAAATAAACTCAACTCAACAAGTCTTAGTAGAGCTTTCACTACTTTAAGTCTAAAGGATATGTCACTATATGATACCATAAACACACGTTCATGAAATATTCATGAACACACAACTTAAGTCATTTCCAGGACATTATTTATGAAAATATGGTGGCAAACAACTGGATGCCATGTAAATATTAGATTTTAAGAAACATGTAATCGTTCTAATTCTAAATACTAAACTCGATAAATCCATCAACAAATCTCAAATTTCAGGTGGTAATATGTGTAAGACTAGAAGTCTAGAACCAGTTTGTCTGTTGATGAAATACAGATGTGGCATAAAAAGGGTTGACTTTTGGCGTGATGATAGGTTTCTTATATATACGGGGTGATAATTCGTTTTCGTGTGTCGGGTTCGGATTATGTTGAAACATGGGCATAAGACTATATAGACTAACTCTAACCCGACCAATTTAATTAAATGGGTAAGACTCATTAACCTTAACCCTCTAATTTCGTGTTGAGTTTGTGTTGAATTAGTGATTCGTGTCAAAAATTGCTAAACTTAAATGTAGCGTATCGGGTTCGAGTCGTGTTGAGGTATAAGTATAAGACTCTATAGGCTAATTCTATCATGACTCATTTAAATAGACATATCTTGATCTTAACCATCTAATTTCGTAGTTTCGTGTAAGATTTGTATTAAGTTCGTGGGTTGTGCACTATTTATATAGTCGAATGAAAATTAAAGTTACAAAAGTAGTCATTGACACTAACACAAATAAGAGCAAGACACAGACCAATTGCGTCGGACTTGGAATCGGATACAGAAAAAAAAAAGAAAAAAAAAAAAAAGAAAAGAAAAAGAGATGCAAACAGCATGTCACCTAAGGATGTCCTCATGAATACCCAATTAGTAGAAATTAAGGTAAATTAAATTTGTACCTAGAAACAGAGAGGGAGAAAGATAGTTACCATATTTGTGGAAGTCGGGGCAAAGTCGGGGCAAGTGGAGTTATGGGGCAGGGACCGAGAATGAGATGCAACAGTTGGAGTAGCAGCATGGCAACAAATCTTAAAGAACAAGAAGAAGAAAAACCAGTTAGTGCCGGAGCTATGTGTCGAGCCAACAGCTCTGGGAGGACACTTGTCCGACGGCATGGCTTCCTCTTTGTGGGACTTTCTGCTACTCCTTCTCTCTTTCTGCCAAGTTTTGCGTCAAAGCCAGCCAAGCGGAGAGTCTGGTCAAAGAGCAAACCTACTTAACCATGATTTAAAAGTACATATAACAAATAATAGAAAAGGAAATCTCGGTAGCCTGCAAGCCATCCAGAGGTAACCTACTTAACCATTAATTTTTTTATTTTAATTTTTAAAAGAATAAGAATATTATAAGAATATTTCGATAAAAGTGGCCTTTTTAGCACAATTTGATTAGTCACATTAGTGTACTTAAAAATTTAAGAGCTATTCTAAAATTGACTGTTAGTTCATGTGGCTTTTTCATATTTTTTTTTTTTTTTTTTTTCCACATATATATATATATATAACCGGTAACCACAAAAAAAAAAAAAAAAAAAAAAATGCGGGACATATTAGCATTGTTATGTAATTATTATGTAAAATTGTTATGTAACTAACATATCTCATCATTTAATTGTACTTTCCACATTTCGTTAGATTCTATCGTTAAATTGGATGGAAAGTTGCTTACAAGATGGATACATGCAATTTTTTCCCTTGAAATATCTAAATTACTCTTCTATCACCCTTTAAGTCAAAATAATTAAGGGAGTATTTTGGTTCGATTTTTCTTTTTTGTAATTTTTTATTTAATTGGTATAGGATGATGGAGCTTAGGCAAAATGCTCAATGATCTTTTAGAAAAAAATTAAAGCACTCTATGCCAATTATATATCCCAAACTCACAAGGACAAATTTATTAATTTTTTCTTAAATATATTATATGATAGTTGCTACAATTTCTTAAAGGATCCAATAATTATTGGCCAAGTTTCAAACTATTCCTAAGTTGTTTTTATTTTGGTTAAGTCTTTTTGGGTCAAATCTAATAAGGAAGGAATCTAACTCTTTATATAACACCCTTCGAATGCCCTGCCTTGGTGGAAGCGACACTACCTGCCGCCTACGACAGTTACTAAAACGTTTACTATAGAGAAGACTTTGAGCGGAATTAAGACACATTGTCGCAAATTAGGAGTCTTTTACTATAGAGCCAAGATTCCCGTACTTACTAATGTTGGCTATTTGAAAAAAAAAAATAATAAAAAAAAAATACATATATATTTGACATACCCATTACCGAGACTCCTTATAGGCAACTACACTCTGATTATTAAAAGCAACTTGTTTATTAGTTTTGGGATTTGATTCTTGTACAACACCAATACAACAACTGCACAACAATCCCTCACATGAGGGTGGGCTCCACTATGTGGGACCCACCCTCTTGTGAGGGATTGTTGTACAGTTGTTGTATTTGTGTTGTAAATCTAACATTTTTCATTAGTTTTCAGTAGATTAGGAGCAACTCGCGCATTAAAAAATGTAACATTTGGCGAGGAAGAAGACATCCAATAAAGTGATGTCTTCATTTCCCTACCGACCCGTGTGCTACATTCAATGCATTGTTCAAGGTGATCTTGAAAAATAAAAACTCCTAACTAACGTGTGCGTGGTTAATTGTGCAACAAAATATTAAATACGAAATTTAAAAGAGAAAAATATTTTGTTAACGAAGTGGAAACTCTTATCAAGAGAAAAATCACTCCGGGACAGTCAAACCCTGGAATCTACTATTTGGAAGACAAAGCTAGTTACAAGGCAGTAAAACTCGCATAACCCGATGTAGTAGTCGTACTCCTAACTCTGACATGTACCTATACGTGAACGCTTCTCAACCAGACCTCCTATATGAAGGGGTTTTCAACGGACTCCTTTAGCTTAGCACTCCTCTCTAAGCTAGACTTCAATTGATTAAATAACGCACACAAAAACACTCTAAGAGAGCTAGGAAATCTAACAAACTCTGCCTAAACACCCTCTTTTAGCACAATGGAGTTTATATGATACTCCTTACAAATAAGACAACCTAGAAGCCCCTTTAAATAGGCTTCAGAAAACCTAGTTCTACTCAAACTAGAATTCCATAGGCTGCATCTGGACCTGGTCTCTGGCGTCCAGACATGCAACTAAAACTTCGAGTAACCACCGAAGCGCGTCCGGACTTGCAACCCTAGCGTTTGGGCAGTTGCATAAAGTACTTCCAACATCCGTAGTCAACACATTTGCATCCGGACCTTTATGCAAACTTTTTCTCTCTGTGGCGTGCGTCTGCTGGGCCGTCCAGACTCCTTCCGGACTATTGCTCTCGGACTTCAGCGTTTGCTGGATCGTTTGGACCTTAATAGGACTTTTGTTCTTGGTGTTGAGCATCCGGACTCTGGCATCTGGGGGTCCGGACGGGCTGTAGGGAAAATCGACTTTCTGAGCTGTAAAGTCTTTAGAATATTTCCTCGTTAGTGTTGGGATACACGTTAGAGAGCAAGGTACGACCACTGCATCGGGTATATGTGAGTGTTACTATCTTGTATCTAGCTTTGTCTTATAAATAGTGGATATCCTGGGTTTGGCTGCCTCGGAGTGGTTTTTCTCTTAATTGAGTTTCCACTTCGTCAACAAAAATCTCTGTGTCATTTAATTTCCACATTATTATTTTTGTTGACACTTTGTGCACACACTTGTTGTTTATTTTAGAAGTCAATTTCAATTTTTAGTTTTGTTTATGGCTTGTAACGCCTGTGTCACTTGTTATTGTATAAAGTCATTTATGTTATATATTTAATTTGATGAAAGACTTAAATAGATAGATGTAACATTAGCTCTTAATTATGATTAAATTGTGATAGATGTTTAAGATGTGATTTTCACTATTAGGTTTATGTTTTTCGCTACATAATTAGATAGATGTTATACTCTGATTTACCATGTACATATTATGGAGTATGTACCATATGTTGGCTTTGCAACATATCGTCGTGAGATCCATTGTATTTTAAGAGATTAATGACTAAGCAAATGATTTGTATTAAAAAATAATAATAATAATAGGTCGTCACATTAATCTTTCGAAATTCTTGGCCAGCATTGCCATAGCATCTTCTTCTTTCTCAGAGTCTTCTTTAGATGAGACTTTGGCTTTCTTTTTAGATGCCTTAAGGACATATGTCTTCACCTTCTTGACTGTGGGCAGGGACAGCTCATAGATTTGAAGAGATCCCACCAACTCTTCAATCTTTATCTCTTCTAAGTCTTTATTTTCTTCAATGGTAGTCACCTTGATTCTGAAACGCTCAGGCAAGGATCATAGAATTTTACGGATAAGTTTTACATCCAAGACGGTCTTCCCAAGACTCACCATCAAGTTTCTTAGGTCGCTCATCTTGAAGTAAAACTCTCTGAATGTCTCATCATCCAACATCTTAATCTCTTCAAATCTAGAAATCAACATTTGAAGTTTGGCAGATTTAACAAGTTTTGTGCCTTCATATGTTGTTTCTAAGATTTGCCATGCTTCTTGAACAGTTCCACAGTTTGAAATTTTAGTAAATTCAGACGGTGAAAGTGCTTAACATAGAGCATGGAGGGCTTTATCATTGAAAAGTCGTGCATTCCTTTCATTTGCAAGAATGTTCGTATCCACTGGCTCAATCCAACCAGTTTCAATAGTTTTCCAACAATCAATGGATTTTAAAAAGAAACGCATACGAGCTTTCCAATAGCCATAGTTTGTGCCATCAAAGGTTGGAATAGTTGTAAGATTTTGAGACATATTAAAATAAATAGAAGTCAACAAGAAGGATAACACTTAAGAATTAAATCTAAACAGAGTATACCAAGCTCTAATACCAATTAAAAAATAAAGTGACTTCTAATTTAACGTGCGTGTGTGTAACATGTAACAAAATATTGTAAAAGCAGAGTTTAAATGACACAAATATTTTGTTAACGAAGTGAAAACTCAAATAAGAGAAAAATCACTTCAGGGTAGACAAACCCAAGATATCCACTATTCAGAAAACAAAGCTAGTTACAAAGTAGTAGCACTCACATACCCTTATGCATTGGTCGTACCTTGAACTCTGACGTGTAACCCAACACGATCACCTCCCAACCAAGTCACCTACTTGAAGGGGTATTCAATGGAATCCTTTACCTTAGAGCTCCTCCCTAAGATAGACTTCACACGAACACAGCAACAGCATTTTGGCAACGGCTTGAGAGCAAACTGATCAGCACAATAACTCCTAAAATATGCTCTCTAAGCACTATGAAATTCAGTACAGAATTCTTACAAAGTACATGCCTAGAGGCCTCCATTTATAGGCTACAAAAGACCTAAATCGAGTCTGAATCGAGTTTCTCTAGGCGGCGTCCAGACGGTAGCTGAGGGCGTCTGGACGGACAACTATGCAACCGACTTTTCAAATTCTCTGAAATTCTTTCCTTAATAGAGCCGCATCCGGACGATGTTGCCCTAGCGTCCGAACGGTTGTACTTCTGCTGTACGCAATTTTCATAATAAGGATTGAGCGTCCGAACAGTGTAGATTGACGCGGATGGTTGCAACTCTTCTGCACATCTTGCCTTATCAAGGATAGCGTCCGAACGGAATAACTACGTCGTCCGGACGGTTGCAGCTATCTTCCCATATCTGTGTTTGGAAAGAAAATCTTTTTACTTGTCGAACACTGAAAGGTGTCCGGACAGATGCAACCTGGAACAGTTTGAAGCTTCTGGATACAGATGGGAATCTGGACAGAAAGTTCTTGTCATCCAGACGGATGTTGCTTGACTGACGAGCGTCCGGACGAAATACCACGTCGTCCGGACGGATGCAAGGACTTGAACTTTACTATCTTGAATTCTGCATAGAGTCTTCTTGAAGCACATAACTAAAGTGTAGACTCTAAATATAACAGTATCCTTGATTTAAAAAAAAAAAAAAATACATAGAAGTGATTTTGTCCAACAAAATACAGCCAATCACAAACTAACACGATATTTAACCGAATTAACCGACTTTTAACCGACTTAACTGACCGTCTTTTAATCAATTTTACCAATTTAACCGTTTTAACCAAAAACATCAAAATTAAAGGTTGTCGAAATAAAGTTGGTTAACCGAAATGAAAATGACATTAACCCAACCGACCGATACCCAACCCTAGGATTTTGCTTAGGTACTGTAAAAAATAAAAATAAATAAAACTACAACATTATCTTGACCATTGAAAAAACTACAGCACCTATTTTATAATATTTGGAGTTTAGATTTTCTTCTAGCTATTTTTTTTAAAAAACTTCTTTTCGTTATAAACTACACCTATGTGAACAAATATTTTAAATTTTTTTTTACTTTTTATCGATTAAAATAAAATTAAGGGTCTTAACCTATAATGTCTTTTTATTGAAAAATGTGTGATAGTTTTTTCTTTACACGTATTTTTTAACTTATAATAAAAAGTACGATAAAGATATGTTTAAATTCTGAAATTAAATTATAATAAAAAATCTCACTATAGTTTCATCTAAACAAAAAAGAAGCAAGCGGTTAAGTTAAATTACAATGTGTGTTGAGAGCATGGGTAAGGCTTTGTTGCGGAGATTTTAGGTTGGGATGCCAAAAATGAAATAATATTTTAGGAGTTGAGTATCAGGGAAATTGCAACTACTGAAGTGGACCAGGAATCTTTGTTCAAGGGTGGATGATGAGACAATATGTGGGGGCAATTGGAACGTTCTTATTGGAATTAGTTTTCCAATTCAGAAATGCGTATGACAATGGTTTCATTTTCATTTGATCTATATGTATATCGGCAATAATACATGCACAACAAGTGCACTACAAGTGCACAACTCCAAGGTATATTTGAAGGGACCCACATGTGTTGGCCCCACCCTAATGTGCCTTAGAGTCATACACTTGTTGTAATTTGAGCATTTCCCTGTATATATATGTTGGCCAAACTATGATATGCACCTTGGAAAGAAAGGACAATAAAGGACAAAATTTAACTTGTTTGTTACTCACCTCATTGCTCTTAGAGAATATATATATTTCCTATCAATATAGAAAATATATTACATTAATATTGTATATTTTTTATTTTTTATTTTATATTATAGTAGTTTCCTTTATAAGATTTGATTGTAATCAGATTTGATAATCACATTTATTTGATTATCATACTTATCTATCCAAGTCCTTTTATAAATAGAGAGTAAGGGTGTGTTTGGGATTGCGATTTCGTAGACAATAAGTGCGATTTTAAACCAAATCGCAGAACATAGATCGTTTGGGAACTGCGTTTTTAAAAATTGCGATTTGAAAACGCAGAAAATCTACTTTTTCAAATCGCAGATAAGATGGTGCTTTTTTGAAAACGCAGAATTTTAAAGGTAAATTCGCGATTTTAAAGGATAAACTGCGATTTTGCCAAACGTTTAATTGCGTTTTTAAAAATCACTTTTTTCAAATCGCATATTATAAAATCATTATTTTAAATCGCACTTTTTGAAATCGCAAACCCAAACGGACCCTAATGCTACATTTTACCTTTGTGTCCCCCTTTTGTCTCTCCAAAATTGTTGTGGCACTTAAAATCACAATTAAATCAAAATCTAATTGTGATCTATCCAATAGAAGTCTCATGTACTGTAGAAAAACTCAAGCAATGAAAGCATAATATAACCCTTTGGGCTTTACTCTGTAAATGTAGATCATAGACCAAACTAGTTCTTATTTTCTTTATTCTGCATTTTATTTGACATTTTTGTAGCATTACCTTTTCTTTTTCGTTATCTTGTATTTTATTTGTCCTGATAGTCGACGTTTTGCGATCTCCTTACCATCGATCTTGCATGGTATCTGGAAAGAGTAATGCTACAAAGAAGCAAACCATCCGCAAACCATCCGCTTTTTGGCTGGTTAACCCAACCTTGGTTAACCAACTTTAAAAAATAAAAAAAAAAATAAAAAAAATAAAAATAAAAATAAAAATTAAACCTGCGTGTTTTTGTTTCTCTTCTCTCCCCAAATTTTCATTTTCCCCCCACATTTCTCTCTCCCCCAAATTCTTTCCCTCCCCCCTCTCCCCACCAAGCAGTGTAGCCGCTGCCATCTAGTGCCTCCGCCCACCACCAAGCAATGCCGCCGCCCACCATCCGGCCGATCTCTCTCAACCTCACGCGGTTTGGTTGCCTTCGCCAACTTACCACGACACCACCGATCTGTTTTTCTTTCGATTCTTTTTTTTTTATTTTTTTTTTATTTTTTGGGTTCACTCATATGTGTTTTGCTTGGATTTGTTGGTAGGAGACCCAAAAAGCTAATAAATCAAGGAAGGTTGTGGGTGGTGTTGGGTTTTGGTGCAGAGAGCGTTCTGGAGAGACATGGTGGGACCAGCAAGGCCTCAGTTCGTTCCCTTCTGATCCTCCATAGTCCAACTCAGCTTCGGCCATGGCGGTTGGGTGCCATTCTTGCTGACATCTACGCTCGCAAAGTACACTCTTTTGTTTTGTGTGGGTGCCTGGTTTGATTCCATGCTGGTTTATTAGCCCTGTGCATTGTATATGTTTAATTTTGAATTACGGATAACATGCCCTTAATGTTGTGAACTTGGTTGCTCCATTTTGAAGCTCATCTTTTTCTGTATATTGATAATAAAGAAACCCATATTGGTCGAGGAACGGCTATGAGGACATTGATTTTAGTTTTGTTAAGAATTTGGGTTTGGTGGGTGTTTGGTAATTTTTTTTTTCTGAACTTTTGGCCAAAAGGGGTTTGTGTAATTTGAGTACTTGTGTTTGGATAGGGCTCATTCGAGTAGAATTTGATGCAAGAAGTCATATTTTTGGCTGTTTCTTTCATGCTTTGCACTTCACATATTTTTCTCTTTCACACATAGGCCTGAATTTTTGCAAATTTCAGTTCTCCAATGCCTAATGTCTCTTAGATCTGGAATTGTCGCTTTCCTAATGAGAGATTCTGATACTTACGTAGTTATTGAGGAGATGCAATCGTGATATATGGTGTTGGTGTCTATCTTTGTTGTTTGGATGAGCGAGTTTGTGTTCATCTTGGTTTATTCACTCTGTTTTTGCTCAGTTTTGCTTGTATTTTTATTTTTTTTCATAAAGCAATGTTATACCTTGACAAGCCTTTATTTGATTTTCTATGTTCTTGATGGACTACAAGGCTGCATTTGGGGTTAATGCCTAATTCATTGTTTTCCTTTGGGTTAAGGAATTTAACAATTCATTGCAAGCACTAAGCTCACTACATTTTTCTTAGGATGTAGATGACCACTATCACAGGTAACTTAATTGAAGATCAAAAGAAAGTCTACATTTGCCTCATGATGAAGATGAAACTTCCTCTGAATGAAGATGAACCAAAGCAAAAACTTAATCGAAGATCAGGGCAACATTGCAATGCATTTTGTTTCTACAATAACTAATCTATCTCCAGCATGACTTAGAGAACCCAAAAATTCTTGTGTAGAATCAACCATATTTGTTGCATTCTTTTCCCACCATTTTGGTTTGTCAGTTTCAGCCGCAGCCCGACAGCCGCAGCCGAAACACAACAAAATGCATTGCAATGTTGCCCTGATCTTCGATTAAGTTTTTGCTTTGGTTCATCTTCACTCAGAGGAAGTTTCATCTTCATCATGAGGCAAATGTAGAATTTCTTTTGATCTTCAATTAAGTTACCTGTGATAGTGGTCATCTACATCCCAAGAAAAATGTAGTGAGCTTAGTGCTTGCAATGAATTGTTAAATTCCTTAACCCAAAGGAAAACAATGAATTAGGCATTAACCCCAAATGCAGCCTTATAGTCCATCAAGAACATAGAAAATCAAATAAAGGCTTGTCAAGGTATAACATTGCTTTATGAAAAAAAAATAAAAATGCAAGCAAAACTGAGCAAAAACAAAGTGAATAAACCAAGATGAACACAAACTCGCTCATCCAAACAACAAAGATAGACACCAACACCATATATCACGATTGCATCTCCTCAATAACTACGTAAGTATCAGAATCTCTCATTAGGAAAGCGACAATTCCAGATCTAAGAAACATTAGGCATTGGAGAACTTAAATTTGCAAAAATTCAGGCCTATGTGTGAGAGAGAAAAATATGTGAAGTGCAAAGCATGAAAGAAACAGCCAAAAATATGACTTCTTGCATCAAATTCTACTCGAATGAGCCCTATCCAAACACAAGTACTCAAATTACACAAACCCCTTTTGGCCAAAAGTTCAGAAAAAAAAAAAAAAAAAAAGTACCAAACACCCACCAAACCCAAATTCTTAACAAAACTAAAATCAATGTCCTCATAGCCGTTCCTCGACCAATATGGGTTTCTTTATTATCAATATACAGAAAAAGATGAGCTTCAAAATGGAGCAACAAAGTTCACAACATTAAGGGCATGTTATCCATAATTCAAAATTAAACATATACAATGCACAGGGCTAATAAACCAGCATGGAATCAAACCAGGCACCCACACAAAACAAAAGAGTGTACTTTGCGAGCGTAGATGTCAGCAAGAATGGCACCCAACCGCCATGGCCGAAGCTGAGTTGGACTATGGAGGATCAGAAGGGAACGAACTGAGGCCTTGCTGGTCCCACCATGTCTCTCCAGAACGCTCTCTGCACCAAAACCCAACACCACCCACAACCTTCCTTGATTTATTAGCTTTTTGGGTCTCCTACCAACAAATCCAAGCAAAACACATATGAGTGAACCCAAAAAATAAAAAAATAAAAAATAAAAAGAATCGAAAGAAAAACAGATCGGTGGTGTCGTGGTAGGTTGGCGAAGGCGACCAAACCGCGTGAGGTTGAGAGAGATCGGCCGGATGGTGGGCGGCGGCACTGCTTGGTGGTGGGCGGAGGCACTAGATGGCGGCGGCTACACTGCTTGGTGGGGAGAGGGGGGAGGGAAAGAATTTGGGGGAGAGAGAAATGTGGGGGGAAAATAAAAATTTGGGGAGAGAAGAGAAACAAAAACACGCAGGTTTAATTTTTTTTTATTTTTTATTTTTTTAAGTTGGTTAACCAAGGTTGGGTTAACCAGCCAAAAAGCGGATGGTTTGCGGATGGTTTGCTTCTCCGTAGCATTACTCAAACAAAACAAAACAAAACAAAAGTGAAGAGGAGAGAAAAGAAAAGAAGATAAGTGGACATCGAGAAAAGAAAAGGAAAAATAAAAAAGAAACCCCGTTTATTCAAGAAAAAAAAAATTCAAAAGAAACAAAGTTGCCCATATTATTTTGGTTCTTTGTCGGCTCACTATTTTGGTTATTGTTGGTCAAATTGTTGACACAAACCCATATTTTAACCTTTGTGATATTGTTTAAAAACTCAGGCGCATTTCAGCCAATAGTTGGCTTTCATTTTAGCCCATAGTTAGGCTGAAATGAATTCGCATTCATTCAAGAAAAAAAAAAAATTTCAAAAGAGACAAAGTTGCCCATATTATTTTGACTCTTTGTTAGCTCATTATTTTGGTTATTGTTGGTCAAATTGTTGACTCAAACCCGTATTTTAGCCTTTGTGATATTGTTTAAAAACTCAGGCCCATTTCAACCAATAGTTGGCTTTCATTTCAGCCCATAATTGGCACTTATTTTGGCTCATAGTTGGCCCATATTATTTTGACATTTGTAGTATTGTTTCAAACCCATGCCCATTTTAGCTCATAGTTGGCTTTAATTTTGGACCATAGTTGGCCTATTGATATTTAAGGCGCATCTCCACCGTCGTCGACTTCCTCCCGTCATCGCCGTCAATTGTAGCCCATCGTTGTCATCTCCAAATGAAGAAGAAGAATAATTTATTGCAAACTCAAGTTTCCAGAATCCTTACACTTCGAGTTTGAGGGGCAATGTTAGATGGTGAGAGTTAAATATTGAATATTTAGACCCCTTAATTTACATTAGTTAGACCTTTAGTTTTGTTATTTTCTAACGTTCTCTGCTAGTTGTGGTGTTTTAATAAATTGCCAGTCATTAAGGAAAAATGGTGTTTTTATAGCCATTCAAGCACGGGTGTTAGGGCTGACGTGACAACATTATTGAAGACACAAGGAGAGCTGAAGACCTTGAAGGCGTTCAAGTGCAGTGCGCAATTCACTGCGATGTCACTCAACCGCACTTACATGTCGCTTGAGAGCACTGTTGCTTGAGCGCAATCGCGGAAAAATTGACAGACATGAATTTCATCTCCTAACGGCCGCTGACACCCTAAAACCCTAGCATCCTTTTCTTCTATTAGGTTTTTTAGGGGTAAAGGTGCCATTTTGAAAATATGGCCCTAAACCCTAGCATTCTTTTCTCCTATTAGGGTTTTGAGGGGTAAAGGCACCATTTTGTAAAATTTGGGTTTTAACCTAAATTTCTGCAATAAATACTCCATGCTAGGTACCACTTGTATTATCAACTTTCTTCATAGCATTGTTTTAACTCTTGTCTTGTTCTTTCTTTTTGCAAAGTTTAACCTATTTTTGTATTTCCTTTAATTTATTTAAAAGTTATTTAGTCTCTATTCTTTTTTCTTTCTTCGTCATTTTACTTTATTTCTTTATGTTTTCATTTCAAGATTGTTTGGTGTTTTTAGTCATAAGAGGCTAAAATCCTCAACTAAGGTTGAGGATGAAACCTCATCAATGATAACACCTACATTCTTGTCATGTTGTTCGTAAATTTGATGTTTTTATTATTTTATATTCAAGTTCTATTTCAATTTATGGATTTATTTCCCAAAACGCGGCTCTAGGTTAAAATAGAATTAATCTAAATGGAAATTGATTTTTTTTTTGTTTGCACATACTTTCCTGTGGATACGATCTCACACTTGCATGCACTATGCTACATACGACTTGTGCACTTGCGAGTAAAATTTGCACATCATTAGAAAATATATTTCATATCAATATAGGAAATATATTATATTGATATTATATATTTTATATTACGGTACTTTCCTTTATAAGATTTGATTGCAATCAGATATGAAGGTAATCAAATCACATTCTTATCTACCCAAGTCCTCCTATAAATAGGAGTCTCATATACTGTGAAAAAAATCAAGCAATAAGATGATAATATAGCCCTTTAGGCTTTACCCTGTAGACGTAGGTCATGAACCACATAAAATCTCTTGTTCTTCTTTTTTTTTATTCTGCTTTTTATTTGACAATAGCATTATCTTTTCTTTCAATTGCAAGCATAACAATTTTTTTTTTTTTTTAATTGAATACGGAAGAAGGGTTACAAGAAATGAAAGAATAGGGGATTCCGTGGGAATACTTCCAAAAACATGATGGGAAGCGGCCCATTTCGCTAAAGCATGCGCCCTAAAGTTGGCACATCGAGATACTTTCAAATTATTCCAACTTTGAAATGAAGATAAAACTAAGCTAATATTATAAATACAATTAGCATAAGTCCAAGAAAAAAAAAAAAAAAAAAAAAAAAGAAAAAAAAAAAAAAAGAAGAATGATTGTTAATGGTCAAGACCACAAGAAAAGCATCTCCCCCCAATAAGAGACAATTATAACCCAAAGAGGCAGCTAATTGAACGGCCAAGAGAGCTATTAGGGCTTCCACTTGCAGAGCATCAGGCGATAGGCTTGTACAAACGGCGCAGTTATAACCGCTCCACAACTGCAAACCTCTTATAACCGTTAACCACACAACCGTTTTCAAAAGCAATTAAAAATAACTATTAACTGCCTACCGTTATATATATATATATATATTAAAAATTTGTTTGTATTTAGTTTTTTGGGTTTGTGTTTAGATTTGTTAATTTTGTACCAAAAGGTTGAAAAAATTTTAATTTTTTTTTTTTTGAAAAAATTAAAACATGCCAAAAAACCAGCCCAAAGTCCAAATAAAAAAGTGATTTTCAAACCAACAGCTATAAACAAAATAACCGTTAACCATCGATCATAAAAATAACTACTAACCGACTAGGTAGAGGCAGTTGCGGTTGTTAAAATTTAATAATAACCTTAACCGGTTGCGGTTAGCGGTTTTAGCCAATAACCACTAACCGTAACCGCTTGTACACCCCTATCAAGCAAATGAAACTTGAGTGTAACAGTCGCAATAATGGTCCCCTTCTCATCACTAATAAATGCCGCAGCCACCACAAAAGAATCTTTAACCGCTGCATCAAAGTTACCTTTAACACAATCAACTGCCGGAGGCAACCACAAGGAGGGAAGAGCAAGCTCACGCCAAGCAGCAATATGGGTCTCTTAAGGTACTGGAAATCTGTTAAATAACTTTACTTAGAGAGGGTTGAAGGCCTTCATGAATCAGCTAGCTTCTGGCCCTCCAAATGAAATCCAAGGTAAGCGCTGCACAAAGTTGAAATTTTCTTACCTCAGACAGGGATACCGAGAGCAGTCACAGGAGAGAGGATAGCCAAAATCCAATCTGAGATAGGACAAGAGGAGAAAACGCCGAGTGATAGAGGCCAAGGAGAATATCTCTAAAGAATTCTCGCCAGAAGACAATCCAAGAAGATATGAGAAAGAGTTTCCAAAGGCCCTTTGCAAAACGGCCAATCTTAGCCCTAGAAGGCATAATATCCCAAGCTACCTTCCATAATAAGTGCTTCAACCTAGCTTGAATTTTAAGACCTCAAAGGGAAAACCAAGCTTCTGGTGAAAAACGAGATGGCCTGCCACCCAAAGAAAGAGCGAGCTCATGAGTTGACTTCACTAAAAAAGAGCCCTAAGGGACAAAGAACCCAAAACCATTTATCAAAAGAAGAGCAATGGGGCAAGTGGATGCTAAGAATGTTTTGAACGGTAGAGGAATCATATAGATCTTGCAACAGATGAATATTCCAAATCTACTCACCCGGAAGCATGAGCTCAGCCACCGAAAAAATTGGAAGGTCCACCAGATTGACATTGGGAATAGGCCTAAAATTTGGCATCTAAGGGATCCGAGGGGAGTTCCAAATATCCACATTCAAACCACTTGAAATAGAAATACAAGCACCCTTTTCAACCACCATCCTATTCTTTAACAGCCCCTTCCAAATCCAAGAACAGAGGATTAGGAGAGGCATTTAAAAAAGACACATCATTCTTGAGATATTTGCCTCTGCGAGAATTTACCCAAAGAAGGGGATGATTAGAAGTCATCTTCCACCCAAGCTTTGCAAGCAAAGAGTTATTCACTGACTCCATTGACCAAATTTTGCTCGGCAGTTTTTGCAAGCATTCCAGTTGCCTAACCTTTGGCCTTTTGGGTATGCTGTAAACATCAATATTTATCCCTCCAACACCTTGCCTTTTTCAACCAAAAAAATATGTATGTTAAACATCCATGCTTGTCTTCTTGGATGATAATAATATTAAGGACTTTTCCATCACTTACCATACAATTACATTTTTCTTGTCTTTTTCGTTTGGGCGGTCATTCCTGTGGATGGGACCATCAATCCAAATGAGTTTCTTACACAAATCCCCAGGCTGGAAATGAATTGAGTTACATCTTTTTCAAAAGATCTTCATCTTTGTTTTAGGTAAAATCAATCATCTGGATACAAAGCGCCTAATGAAAGCAGGACAGCCAAATTACAAAGAAAAGCCACTGGAAATTTAAGATTTAACGTGGACAGATAGCTTTTAAGAAAATTGCCATCTCTATCTTCCAAAAGTAGAACAAAATCCATAACACTCATGTACATGTTCCAGCATATGCACAGGGAACCTAGAGGCACAAAACCACTAGCTTTTCCCAAAGTAGGAGAACAGGGTGGGTTGTTTATCGCTAGCACTCTTCAGGTTCCTCTTCTTCCTTGCTGGAGTTGAGCACAGCTTGATAGTTTCATCAGTTACTGGCTCTGAATCAGCTTGAAACTCCCCATAGTCACACTTCATTTGGCACTTAGCTGTACTGTCTTGAGATTGTGTAATAGTAGATTTTGAGTCTTGGCCTCCTTCAGTAAAGGATAACATTGGCGTGTTGTCCTCAGTACTAGGCTCTTTTTTCAAGCTTTTTGATAAATCGGTCTTCAAAGATTCAGCATAAGAGTTTTTCGCCTCTAAGTCTGATTCTTGTTCTCTTCTAGTTCTCTTTGTTGAGAAAAACTTAGAGATTGGAGTGTTTCCCTCAGCCTTCAGTTGTATCTGTACAAAGATGCTACAACCACAATTAGAGGTTCTCTTCTGCCATAAATCAAGAATCAGGTGTATTCAAACAAAATAAAAAATTTCTAACATGAAACAAGTTTCATGGCTTTTTCAGAAAACCAAGTCAAATATGGCAACAGATATGAAAAAATAAAAAAATAAAAAAAATAAACCTCAAATCTGCTACTCACCCCCAAAATCGAAGTTTTGATTTCACTTTTACCCCCTCAATAAAGTTCAACCGTTAAGTTAGATGGAAAACGTTCTGTCACATGAAATGACAAAAATAACCTAATTTTATCTTTCCATTCAAATTAACGGCTAAATTGACAAAGGGGCAAATAAAATTGAAACTTCAATTGAAGGGAAGAGTCGCAGCGATTTAGAGTTTGGTGATGTATTTGAGAATGCAGTGGTAGTTTGGGGTGATAAAGTGTAATTACCCAAAAACAAAAACAAAATAAAAATATGTATATAGCATACTAGTCGAGAATTAAATAAAAAAGAAAGAACGAAAACAAGCGCCAATGTTACCAATAAATTGACACCCAGTCGAAATTGGGTCTCTTATTAACCTGGTCATCCAAGAACATACAACTTTCCCTCTACAAAAGTTTATGCAAGACCTAACACACACACTCACACACAGAAGAAAAAATAGCAAAAACTCTCCATGCGTACCACTAGAATAAGCATATATACATCGTTTCTGCTGAATGAAACACCTTATCAAATCTTCTCATGATATGTGTACCCTGGAGATCTGAACAATATTTGTTCAGATCTCCGACTGTGAACATATTTAGTGAATGAACCCTTTTACATGTCATTTTATGACCTCTAACCTTGATAATTTCATCTCCAAATGATAAAAATACATCACATTAAAGAAAAGGATGACTAGCCTCACCTCTTTAATGCACTGTGGTCCATCAAAAGATGTCTTACCCATTGCAGGAGTTACAGGGTACCAAACCTGGAGATAAGCAGATAAGAAAATTATGTTTGCAATATTTTGTACCAGGCATGCTTAAAAGTGGCAAATGTGAATACAAAAAACGCTGTTACTTATATTTAGAAAGCTCTTACTAAATCTGGATCTTCATATGGCTTAAGCACATTATCAAACTTGGAAGATGAAGAACCATTTAGCCATGTATCGGTTGATTCCTTATCACCCAAAATAACAGGCATCCTGTCTATAAGGACAGATCAATCAAAAATTGCATCGTGGATAGATTATTTAGCAGCAGGAAAGAAAAAGTCCCATTTCAAACTCTTACAAGATAAAATGTCCCACAAGCAGATAACCAAGCTTAAGACTGTGATACTGTAATCTATAAACTTGAATACCACCATTTATCAAAATTACAAAGGAAATCATCAATGGACATCAGCATTGAGCAATCGAATAGCACGCCTGCAACATGACTCCTGTTCATTCTGTTCAAACTCCCAACAGCAGAAAAATTACTGTTTTTCCCCATATAAATGTGGCATTCCTCTTCTGCATGTGTAATTATGAAAACATAATAAATTCAAATAGTCATTCTTAACAGTTACCATTACAAAGCTCCAGTTGAAATTTTCTTTCACTTTTTGGCGATGTTTGCCTTTTATGATCCTTTTACTAAGCAGTGCTTGTCACACAAACCAAAAGGTAACATCCATACGGGCTGAACTACAATCTGATCGGGTTGTTCTTTCTCATTCTCATCCCAGGACGAGAGTGTTCAATAACAGAATTGACACCCGATTTCCTCTTCTTTTTCCAGAGCTCAAAAACTCAATTATTGTATTTTCAAGCAGAGCACCAGTAATAGAATTAAAAATTCTAAACAAAAAATAGAATGCTATTTCAAATTCCTTTTCTTTAGCTCTGAGCAACCAGACTTAACATAAATGTAGCCACTGGAGCCATTCTAAAAAGGGAGAAATTAGCACTACTAGGTGAAATAGATTCTTTTAGAATCAATTTCAAACAGTGATAAAACTAACCTTTCTTGAAAAATAGAAGAAAAAAAGCCCTTTGTTAGACAACCTTTAGCGTTGCCTCCATTGATGAAAACCCCTTCACTCCACTCCCTTACAAAGACCGTAGGAGTCCCAACAAGTTTCAGCCATTCAAAAGCGAAAAAAGGACAGGAAAATTTCAGCAAGAAAACGGATGCTGCAGTAGTTTGATTGCTGGGGAAGAATTTCATGTCCAAGTTACTGATGTTTTCATAGAACTTGTGACAAAGGAAGAAATGGGGAAATTGCCTGAAGAAGTTGACAATAAAGAGGTGATGCCTTTAAGAGGAGGGTAGCTAAGGGTGTGGATGAAAAATGAGAGATAGACAGGCCACTTCACCTCAGGATACATCCAATGATGCACAAGAATCAAATTCCGACCAACTCTGGAACTCCAGAGAACCAAACAAGGCCTGCTTTTCCTCTCTTTAAGTACTGTTACCTATTTTCAAATCCTGATTGGGTTAACAACATCTCTTATCCACCAGGATATGTAATTCCCTATTTTCAAGTCTACGACAGAGAATGAAAGCCATACGAACATTTGGTACTCTTCCTTCATCAATGTCGAGATAGAGCCAGACATGACGCTTCAACAAAGCAGCAAGTGGTCATGGTTAATGAGCCATAAGCCAAGGTGAGGATAACCGGTAGTTGCAGGTGGTGACTCTGAAGTGTGAGATGCTGAGCTTCGACATGGTTACAACATTTTCTTCAGGAAATTGGTTTTTCGGCTCCTACTCTATGGAATTCTTTTGTGATAATCAAGTTGCTCTACATATTGCCTCTAATCCGGTATTTCATGAAAGGACTAAACATATTGAGGTTGATTGTCATTTCATTCAAGATAAGATACTGAGAGGAGATATATCTACACCATTTGTGAAGTCTAGAGACCAACTTGCTGATGTGTTTACAAAGACTTTATGTCGTAATCGGTTAGAACTACAAGGACATTGACTGTCCATTTTGTATAAGATACAACTTGTCCAAAATAAGCAGCCGGCAAATTAACATATACAAATACATAGGAATTGAACTCCACTTAGTATGGCTCCAAATAGCCAGAAAGGAGAAGCATGAGAGCAATGCACAGGACTACAACTTCAAGCTTAATTGTTCATCTAAGAATATATAATTTTAAGGGTTTACAGAACTTCTAAACATCTTTTCCTACGTTAGATTAGGAAATGCAGAAAGGAACCAACACCGAGTTCTCTTTTCTTCCTTGTATACCATTTCACACTTAACTCTACTACAAAGGTGCATATTAAAAAACTACTAAAGACCTCTCCCCAAATGAAATTTCTTGAGACACCCACCGCACACCCGCCGCCGACGAACCACCACCTTCTCTCTCTCTCTCTCTCTCTCTCTCCCTCCCCTACCCGTTACAAGACAGTCGAATCATCTATAGAGATATGGAGGCAAACGGGAGATTTCTACGCAGATGGTCTGTAGAGTCTAAGGACTTCGAAATGGAGATAGGGGGAGCCGTTGCAGGCTTGAGGATTCGTGAGAACTGTCACAGCTCGACGAGGCCCATTCTCCTCAACAGAGATGAAACAACATGGCTACATGGCTCCTTCGAGAATATGATGATAGTTAGAGACTCAAGGGTCTTCTGGAACCAATCCATTCCTGGTTTTCCCATAATTTTAGCCCAAAGACACTCAAACAAACACGGTCACTTTCTGGTGCTAGAGGAATTCGAAGGCAGGAGGACTAGTTCGATGCAAAGAGACATTAGAGCGCATCAAAGTGGAAATTGATACTTGGCTGAAGAAATTGAGTAAAGGCCTCTGCCCTTCCTGTGCGCTAGGCCTCCTCAACGCCAAAATCTAGCCCCAGGTCCAGCCCAAGATCCAGCCTAAGGCCCAACCCAAGGCCCAGCACAAGGTCCAGACCAAGAGGCACTTCTCGCGTGCTGAGAAAGGGAAAGCCAAAGTGGGCTCCCACTCGGCCCAACCCCTCTCTAGGCTGAACCCTGACCCTCATCAGTTAAGGCTTGGCTCCCTTAACCCAAAAACCACTTTCGGCCCGTCTACACTGGAACCCTACCCATCTAACCCAATGCCGTCACTGAACACGGCCTAGCTTACTCCGACGACCTCTGCACCCGCCCCCGCTGTCTCGCTTCTTTGAGCAACCCCCTCGCTACTGTCATCGAGCGTGGTCCGGTTTAGTCCGGTGATCTCTGAGCCCCCCTTCATTATCTCACATCCTCGGGCCCCTCTGGTTTCCACGCCGATCAGCCCCCCCACCTGTGCACTCCAGTGACTTCTAAGGTCTCCAGCGCAGCTACGCCTCCTTGTGTCACGCCGGTGTGCTCTTCTTCAATGAGTCCTATTCCTCGCCGTGGGATGGATCCTCCTCCTGTTAACCAGACCACGCCAGAGACGGACTAAGAGCTCACAATTGGGGTGGGTTCTCCCACAGCTTCTCTTCGAACAACTCTAGAGCTGTCATATCCAGAGGGCACGGATCCTGATCCACAGTCAGCCCGCACCACTGAGCCCTCTTCTCCTACCCAGCAAGGGACCCATCCATGGCAGTCTCTTGTGGCTGACGACTCATCCTCCTTAGACTTGAATCCTTCCTTGTCCCCGATGGTTGTCTTCACCTCTCCCCAGCCTCTTGGAGAGAATAGAAGGGAGCTAGGCTTAGCTTGTTCTGGATTGGAGGTGGATATTTACATGGAGGCGGAGCCCACCCCAATCCTATGTTATCCAACAGTCAATCTTAAGGGTTATGCTGGGTTGCGGCATTCCAAATGAATTTTTCAGCTAGTCGAACAGCTTAGGCACATCGTGGGTCTTTCGTCCGATGGTTTTGAGGAACAGCTATCGGCCCTATTTACGGCCATTATCGCTAGCAATGCTAACCAAGGAACGGGCTCTTCCCCAAAGGCGGGAAAAAGAATTTCAAGAGAAGTGAACAATTTGTTCTGCTCTATAAACTATGATACACATAGCAGCAGTGCTCTACGTGGCAGGAAAAAGGCAAGGGCCCAAACAGATTTTTATGAAGCCTAAACGGCTTTCATGGAACATGAGAGGGCTAAACGAAGTTGACAAGTGGTTGAAAGTCAGAAATCTTTTGAGACTGCGTGTGGGAGAGTATGTTGTGGCCTGCTCCTTCAAAAATATTGCAGACAATTTCACTTGGGCTTTTGCGAGGGTCTATGGTCCAAATATCGACAGTAGTAGAAGGTCTCTTTGGGAGGAGTTGGTGGGATTTGCCTTGGTGCATCAGAGGCGACTTCAATGTTCCCCGTTTCCCTTGCGAAGGATCGGGGGAAACTTGTTTTTGTCCTACGATGATGGAATTTTCAGACTTTATTTCTGAGCTGGGTCTCATGGATCTTCCCCTTTCTGGGGGGACTGTCTACGTGGTCCAACAATTCCTCTTGGTCAAGAATTGATCGGTTTTTAGTCTCTCCGGATTGGGAAACTAATTATCCTAGGCTCCTTAAAAAAAGGGTTCCCCGACTGTGCTCGAATCACTTTCCCATTCTCCTCAACTATGGTGGCATTCAAGAGGGAAAAAAACCTTTCAAATTTGAGAATTTGCGGATGAAAGAAGCTGTTTTTGTGGATAAGGTGAGGCAATGGTGATCATCTTATAGTTTTCAAGGCTCCCCCAGCTTTATTTTGGCTTAGAAACTGAAGGCTCTATAATTCGATCTTATAAAGTGGAACACTCACGTGTTTGGTAATATCGCTTCCCTTAAACAAGCTTGAGTCGAGGAACTGCACACTTTTGATAGACTAGAGACAAAAAGAGCCTTATATCCCGAAGAGAAGCTGGGTAAAAGTCTGATTTCCAGTGATCTGGAAAAAATTACTCTTCAAGAAGAAATTAGTTTGAGGCAAAAATCAAGGGTTCTTTGGCTTAAAGAAGGTGATAAATGCACAAAGTTCTTCCATCGGCTTGCTAACTCAAACCGGAGATCAATTCTATTGAGTCGTTTTTTGTCAACGGCTCAATTACTTCTGATCCTTCAGTTATCAGAGATCACATTGTTCAATTTTATGATTCTTTATTCTCTGAGCATCACAACTGGAGGCCCAAATTGGATAAACTTTCTTTCGACTCTCTAGAGGTGGAGGATGCCTCTCGGCTAGAGCTCCCATTTGAGGAGGAGGTTTTAGAGGTGGTGAAGGGTATGAATAGAGATAAGGCCTCAGGCCCTGATGGCTTCTCTATGGCTTTTTTTCAACATTGCTGAGATATAATCAAATCTAATCTCATGAAGGTTCTCCTAGATTTCCATGCTCACAGCTATTTCAAGAAAAGCCTCAATGCCTCCTTCATTACCTTAATTCCGAAGAAAGCTGGGGCGATCGATATCTCTGATTTTCGACCTATTAGCCTTCTCAGTGGGGTTTATAAGATCATCACTAAAGTCCTTGCTAATAGAATGAGTTCTATTATGGAAAAGATTATCTCTAAGCCTCAAAACGCCTTTGTTAAAGGTAGGCAAATTCTGGATTTGGTCCTTATAGCTAGCAAATTTTGGACAGTCGTCTCAAGTCTAGCGAGCCTGGGTTACTTTGCAAGTTGGATATTGCATAGGCTTTTGACCATGTCAACTAGAATTTCCTCTTGTACATGTTGAGGAGGAGTGATTTTAGGGAGAAATGGTGCTCTTGGATAGCACATCATATATCTTCGGTTCGCTTCTCCGTTTTGGTAAATGACTCTCCAACTGGCTTTTTCAATAGCTCTCGTGGGTTGAGGCAAGACAATCCCCTATCTCCTTTCCTCTTCGTCATAGTCGTGGAAGCTTTGAGCAAAATGATCACCGCTATTGTTGACAGAGGCTTTCTCTCAAGCTTCTCTGTGGGTTCTAGGCCTCCAACCGTAAATATCTCACACTTGTTGTTTGCGGATTATACTTAGGTTTTTTGTGGGGCCAACCCTAGCCATCTCCGTCATCTCCAAGTTCTACTCTTACTTTTCGAAACTGTGTCTGGTTTAAAGGTTAATCTGACTAAGTCTGTCTTGGTTCCTGTGGGCAATTTGGACAACATGGGTGAGTTGACTGGCATTCTAGGTTGTGAGACCTCCTCTCTGCCTTTGAAGTATCTTGGCCTCCCGCTAGGGGCTTCTTACAAGGAAAAGTCTATTTGGGATGTCATTTTGGAAAAGATGGAGCATCGGTTGGGCAATTGAAAACGGATGTATCTTTCCAAAGGCAATAGGGTAACCCTTATCAAGAGCACACTCTCCAACCTTCCTACGTATTTTTTGTCCCTCTTCCCAATCCATGCTAGTGTGGCTAATCGCATTGAGAAGCTCCAACGAGACTTTCTATGGGGAGGGATTGGTGATGAATTTAAATATCACCTTGTTAGTTGGGATAAGGTTTGCTCCTCGATCTCTAAGGGAGGGTTGGGTATTCATAACTTGAGAATGTTCAACTGCGCTCTTCTAAGTAAATGACTGTAGCACTTTGGTATTGAGAGAGATGCTAGGTGGAGAACCGTGGTGGATTCCAAATTTGGCTGTTTATAAGGCGGATGGTGCTCCCTCATTCCCACGAGTGCTTTCAGGGTGGGTTTGTGGAAGAATATTAGAAAAGGTTTGGAGACTTTTTCAAGCTACACCAGATTCGAAGTGGGAGATGGAACCAGGATTAGCTTTTGGCATGATCTGTAAGTCGGGAATATAACTCTCAAGACAGCTTTTCCAGCCTTGTTTTGTATAGCCGCTGCGAAGGATGCCTCTTTTGCAAATAATCCAGAGTTCTTGGGTAGTTCCAACCAATGGAACGTGAGCTTTACTAGAAAAGCGCATGATTGGGAGGTAAATGTTTTTGCTTCTTTCTTCCAGACGCTGCATTTAGTTATAATTAGAAGAGGCGGGGAAGACAAGCTTTGCTGGATCCCCTCCAAAAAAGGCCTTTTCAAGGTCAAGACTTTTTTTCACTCCATAACTCGTACTATACGTACCCACTTTCCTTGGAAGTGTGTGGCGGGCCCAAGCCCCCCCAAGGGCGGCCTTCTTTTCGTGGTCGGCGACTCTTGGAAAGATCCTCACCTTGGACAATCTCAAAAAGCACCATGTCATCATGATGAACATATGCTATATGTGCAAGAAGATGGAGTTGTCCGTAGACCATCTTATTCTCCATTGTGATGTAGCTTCTGCCTTGTGGTACTCTCTTTTCAGTCGCTTTGGGTTATCTTGGGTTATGCCAAAATAGGTTATCGATCTGCTTGCTTGCTGGTGGTCTTCGGGCTGGTCGAGGTGTGCTACGGTGTGGAAAATGACGCCCCCTTGCCTCTTTTGGTGCTTATGGAAGAGAAAGAAACAACCGAAGCTTTGAGGATGTGGAGAAGACCCCTAAGGAACTTTTATCCTCCTTCTATCACACTCTGTATCTTTGGACTTCGGCTTATGTGTTCCCATTATCTATTAGCTTACTTGACTTCCTTACTCGTTTTTCTAGTTAGGCGTTTCCTTTTATATACTCCCAATATACTAAGGGGAGCCTCACGCTTTTAATAAAATTGGCTTATTACTTATAAAATAAATAAAGAAATAAATAAATAAACTACTAAAATAACAAACAAGAAATTTTAACTTTTTTTTTTTTTTTTTAGTATGTTAATAATTGAAGTATCCACACACACAATAGACTTAGAATATTTAAGATATGAGTCAATTGAAACAAGCATGACTCACCATGCAGCCATTGTAAAGCTGAAGACGAAGAAGTAGTAAGAATAGTAAAGGAGTAGATTATCTCGCCTGCTGGGAAAAAAAATGATAATTATTATCCAAACAAATGCCAGTAATTGGTAACAAATGGTAGACGTGACAATAAGAATGTGGCAACAACTATGGACAGCATAATAGACATTTTTTTATTCGCTGAAATTTCAATCGGTTTAACACAAAGAATATATCCGTTAATGGAGCTGAGCACATATAAAAATTAATTTAATATAGTCTTCCATTAAATGCATCTCAAAGGTATGAAAAAAAAAAAAAAAAAAAAAAATTTGGTTAACCTTCTGAATTTTTCCATGAATCATAAAGAGCAGCAAACACAAGAGGCCGACCATCCTCAAAATGGATGTAGTACGGCTGCTTTCTTGGCCCATCTTTTTTCCACTCATAGAATCTGGAGAAAGAATCAAAGTCAAGTTATAGTGTGGTAGCTCTGAAGCAATGAATGGATAAAGCAGAAAACAGACATAAATAAAGATGCAAAGCTGAGCATTTCTAGCAAGATGACCTAAAATCATATCAGAAAAAACCCTTTGAAGGAAATTAAAAAGTTTTTTGAACATCGTATATACAACTTCAGCAGAAATATTCAGAGTCAAATGGCAATGAAAGATACACACTTTGTTTGCATTATCACCTTCCAGAATATATGGATGTACACACTTTGTTTGTATAATCACCTTCCATAATATATGGATGGTGTCGGTAATTATATCTGCACAAACTGGTTTTGGAGCAATGATTTAAATAAAAAGTTATGGAACACTGTATTGGTTAAACATTGAATAAGTCAGATCCAAGCTGGAAATTCAACAAGGTCTAACATCTTCATGCCTTCTGTTAAAATGGCACAGCTGGGCGAGCTCCTAATGTATCCAGAAGTTTAATTTGGTTACTTTGATTCTTTGTCTACTGCAATGACTAATGTAAGGCCAAGACCCAAAACTATAACAAACGCCAATGGAGACTGGTCACTCCAATAAAATCACTGCTAACAAGGCGTCAGTATAGATGTTTTTTTTTATAAGTAAGGCGTCAGTATAGATGTTGACAAGGTAATGTCAAGCAAGACCTTATGTTAAATGTTGCATTGTGCTAAAAAATGTGCCAATAACGCACCCAAAACAATTTCAAATGCAGCATGTTATCAATTATGTGCTGATAAAGCACCATTGATATTGAAGACTAAAATTCACTTAAAAAGTGGGTATACTCCCTACATTGTTGGCTGAGGTTCAAATCCCCTGACTAA
The DNA here is from genome assembly GCF_958979055.1 of Alnus glutinosa. Taxonomy (NCBI): domain Eukaryota; kingdom Viridiplantae; phylum Streptophyta; class Magnoliopsida; order Fagales; family Betulaceae; genus Alnus; species Alnus glutinosa. Next base: position 9,020,277 of record NC_084895.1, read on the forward strand.
CCTAGTACTTAAGGACAGGTCAAGTCCTTGAGGTTTACCATACATTAGCACAATATAATCCTTGTGTGGTTACCTACTTTGTCCTAGTTATCTGAAAAAATAAGAATAAAATTCACTTGATTGCCAGGCATTTCATTACTTGATCTCAAACAAAATTGAGACTACTTGTGTCCATAGTAAACACCATAGAGAATCTACGGATGGAATAGCAAATAGGGATGGAAAATGATAACGACAGTTTACGGTTTAATCTCCTGACCATGTCAAAAGCCATGGTTTCATTTCATTTGCATCTTTAAGTCACTTTCTATGGGCATTTTAATGCCAACTAATGAGCTGCTGCCTGTTTGATTATTGGGATGTTTAAAGTAACAGTCATTTGTTTAAGATGGTTACATACTACTTGCAACATGGCTATACAAGGTACCATTAAATTTTTTTTTTTTTTGATAAATAATAAAACCAATCTCATGGAAAGCGTAAGACACCACTAAGCACACATAAAATATACAAAAGGAACAACCTAACTAGAAAGAGCAAACGAAAAACAAAATCACCAAAACTAATCAACAATGATGAAACATAGGAATTATGGAAGTTGAAACCGTGCTCTTTACCGAGCATTCATTGATCTTATATAGAGTTTGATTACAGAGTTTAAGCTAAACACTAACTCTAGTCTAGCAACCGGTTTCTACCTCTAAAATACATTCAAACTATAACACTTGGAATCTTTATCTAGTTATGAGACTATTGCATTAGGACTCTATAACATATCTCGGCTTTTGGATAGAATTAGAGAACTTCTTAGTAGAGTCCCGGTTGGACACCTCCACAGATTGAGTTGCACAAGACTCCTGCTGAGACTTTGAGTCTTGTGCGAGAGGTGTTCTAATACCCTCCCGCAAGCTCAACGGGGGAGATCGCACGTTGAGCTTGAAACAGAGTTGTTGAAACTTGGCCGAAACAAGTGGTTTTGTAAGGACATCGGCAAGCTGATCGGAGCTAGGAACAAACCGAACCACCAATGACTTATCAGCAACGCGATCTCGAACAAAGTAGAAATCAATTTCCACATGCTTGGTACGCGCATGGAATACCGGATTAACGGACATGTAGGTGGCACCAATATTATCACACCAAAGAGTTGGTGGTGAGGAGGTCCGAACACCAAGTTCTTGAAGGAGTGCCTGGATCCATAAGAGTTCAGCTGTGGTGTTTGCAACAGCTTTATACTCGGCTTCTGTAGAGGACCGAGAGACAGTGGGTTGCTTGCGGGAGCTCCAAGAGACCAAATTTGAACCAAGAAAAACACAATATGCACCGGTGGAATGACGATCGTCTGGACATCCAGCCCAATCAGCATCCGAGTAAGCTTGAAGAACATTGGAAGATGAGCGATGGAGAAGAAGCCCATGAGACAGTGTATACTGCAGGTATCTGAGGATTCTTTTAACGGCCTGCCAGTGTGGTTTTAGTGGACGATGCATGAAGTGGCACACGCGGTTTACAGCAAAGCTTAAGTCTGGTCTTGTGAGAGATAGATATTGTAGGGAGCCGACTGTACTGCGATAGAGAGACGGATCTTCCATTGGATCCCCTGAAAAGGCAGAGAGGACGGACGAGGAAGCCATTGGAGAAGTAATAGGCTTTGCTTCATGCATGTTTGTCTTCTTTAAAAGATCCATAATATAGCGCCGTTGAGAGAGAAGAAGACCTGAGTTCAGTTTGTGAACTTCAACACCAAGAAAATAGTTTAAATCACCCAAATCCTTAACTGCAAATTCAGCATTAAGGAGGTGAAGTAAGTCTGGGATGGCCGCTGGATCTGAGGCTGTGATGATGATGTCATCAACGTAAATGAGCAGGAAGACGGTGACTGACTGTGTTTTGTAGAGAAACAGAGATGAGTCGGCCTTGGACCCGACAAAACCAAGTTGGATGAGCTTTGTACTTAACCTGGAAAACCAGGCTCGAGGCGCCTGTTTGAGGCCATATATAGCCTTGTGAAGCTTGCACACATGATGAGGAAAGTTAGGATTGGTAAATCCCGGTGGCTGAACCATATGAACTTCCTCGGACAAAAGACCATGAAGAAAAGCATTTTGTATATCGATCTGTTTCATTGACCAACCAGCAGAATATGCAAGGGACAGCACTGTTCGGATCGTTGTGGGCTTAACAACTGGACTATAAGTTTCTCCATAGTCCACACCTGCTTGTTGATGGAATCCTTTGGCGACCAGCCGAGCTTTGTGTCTCTCAATGGAACCATCGGCCTTCCTTTTCAGTTTGAACACCCATTTGCAACCTACTGGATTTTGGGAGCTATGTGGAGGTACAAGAGACCATGTCTGGTTATGTAGAAGAGCATTAAACTCAAGTTGCATTGCATTTCTCCATTCTGGAATACCTACAGCATTTGAGAAACAGGTCGGTTCCTGAGAGGCTGAGGCATGTTGTGTTAATAAACCCCGAGGAGCAGGGTATCGGACAGTGCCATCTGTGAGCTGTCGTGGCTGAACTATATTGTTCATAGACCTGGTATGCATGGGATGTACTCGGGCAGGAGGAGTTTCCTCATAGGAACTGGAACAAGAGCCGTGTGGTTCTGCAAAATTGGAAGAAGAGGAATCGGAAGAGGAAGGTGGGCAGAAGGTTGTGGTGAAGATGGAGCGGGTGGAGGGACAAGAGTAGGAGGAAAATTAGGAGCTTGAACAGAAGTGAAAGTAGGAGGAGTGGCAGAAGCTTGAGAAGCATAAGGAAATCGGGATTCATGGAAGATGACATCCCGAGAGATGTAAACTCGGCCAGATTCTATGTGAAGGCATTTATAGCCTTTGTGATGTTGAGTGTATCCAAGAAAAACACATTCTGTGGAGCGTTGGGAGAATTTATGAGTGTTGTAGGGTCTGAGATTTGGAAAACACGCGCACCCAAAAACTTTAAGAAACTTGTAATTAGGGACTTGATGAAATAGTTTTTCAAAGGGTGATTGATTATTGAGCAATGGAGTTGGCATTCGGTTTATGAGATAACAGGAGGTAAGGCAAGCATCCTCCCAGAATTTTTGAGGGAGAGAACTCTCGGCCAGTAGAGCTAGAGTGGTGTGAATTAAGTGGCGATGCTTGCGTTCGGCACACCCTTGCTGTTGGTGTGTATGAGGGCAAGAGATACGATGTGTGATGCCTTGAGATTGAAAATAAGAGTGGAGGTTACGATATTCACCCCCCCAGTCCGATTGTACACTGATTATTTTTGTGTTTAATAGTCGTTCAACCATAACTTGAAATTTAAGGAAGACAGACATGACATCTGATTTGGCTTGTAGAGGAAAAACCCAAGTGAAACGACTAAAGGCATCAATGAAAGAAACATAAAACCGACTTCCGTTTATTGATAATGTTGGAGAAGGTCCCCATACATCGGAGTAAATTAATTGTAAAGGACTACAAATTGAAGTACTAGAAGAACTAAATGGCTGCTGATGACCCTTGGCTTGTGCACATGCAGAGCAGGGGGAGGAAGCCTTATTTGAAGAAACTGGAAGGTGGAACTTAGAAAGAACATGCTGAACTGTGCGAAAAGCAGGATGACCCAAGCGCTTGTGCCATGAAGCTGTAGACGTGCGTTCACCGACAAAGGCTTGCTTTATTGACGAAGAACTGGCTGACGGAAGAAGAGGATAGAGGCCATCTTTAGTTGGCCCTTGGTGGAGGATGGCCCTGGTTTGAATGTCCTTAGTCAAGAAATAAGATGAGTGAAATTCAAAAAAGACAGAGTTGTCAAAGGCGAATTTTTGAACTGAAAGAAGATTTTTAGAGATGGATGGAACACGAAGGAGTTGGTTAAGAATAAATTTACGCCGAGAAAAGAGGAATGATGCAGAACCAACATGAGAGATAGGCAAACCTGTTCCATCCCCTACTCGGATCTGATCCTGGCCGTGATATTCCTCACGAGACTGGTTGAGGTGCTGGAGCTCATTAGTGACATGATGTGTAGCACCGGTGTCCGGATACCAAACATCCTCTGCTGGCAGTGCTGGTGTTGAGTAGTAGGCCTGTGGAGAAGGGAGTGGTTGCTGTTCTGGAATAGACTCCTGGCGATGGTAGCAACGAAAAGCAGTGTGGCCAATTTTCCCGCAAATTTGGCAGGTAGGACGGGAACCGGTAGCAGCATCAGGAGAAAAGTAGGATCCACGTCCACGGTTGTTGGGAGAATAGCCACGACCACGATTGAAGGGTCGTCCTCCACGGCCACGATAGCCCCTGCCTCGAGGGGGGAAGGAGCGATTTGTAAAATTTGCAGCAGCCGGAGGAATATCAAGGGCAGAGGTCTGCTGGTCCAAACGCATCTCGTGGGCCAGTAGATGACCATAAAGTTCATCAATGGATAAGGGATCAACCCTGGTGGTGACAGAGGTCACAAATGGATCATATTTTGAGCCAAGACCCTTGAGGAGAAAAGAAACACTCTCAAAGTCATTGAGAGGTTGTCCGGCGGCAGCGAGAGTGTCAAAAAGAGTCTTGATGGTTTGGAAGTATTCTGTAATAGAGCTGCTACCTTTCTTTACTGTGGCAAGCTGAAAATATATTTGCATGACTCTAGCACGGGCTTGAGATGCAAACATGGAAAGCAGAGTGGACCAGAGAGCAGCCGAGGTGGCGCTCCCAACTGCATGAACCACGTAGGGTTCGGATAATGTGGATATAAGGATGCTGAGTATCATCTGATCACGCTGGTTCCACGCAAGAAATTCTGGGTTGACAATTGTGGCAGGCGCTCCATCATCAGATGAAGGATTCGGAATCGTTTGAGGCGGAGGCTGAGATGACCCATCAAGAAAGCCGTAGGCGTCCTGTCCTTTGATGTAGGCGAGAGTCTGAGTTTTCCATGCCATAAAGTTTCCTTTGGAGAGTTTGATATGAAGATTTGGATTCATGTTAGGTACGGTAAAGACAACCGGTTGCGGTTGGGGAGGTGGTAGATGAGGTTGAGTGGCTATGGAAGCCACCGAACTGGCAGAAGCACTGGATTCAGAATCGGAATGAGCCATAGCTCAAGACGTGTGTCTTTGAGATGGCTCTGATACCATGATGAAACATAGGAATTATGGAAGTTGAAACCGTGCTCTTTACCGAGCATTCATTGATCTTATATAGAGTTTGATTACAGAGTTTAAGCTAAACACTAACTCTAGTCTAGCAACCGGTTTCTACCTCTAAAATACATTCAAACTATAACACTTGGAATCTTTATCTAGTTATGAGACTATTGCATTAGGACTCTATAACATATCTCGGCTTTTGGATAGAATTAGAGAACTTCTTAGTAGAGTCCCGGTTGGACACCTCCACAGATTGAGTTGCACAAGACTCCTGCTGAGACTTTGAGTCTTGTGCGAGAGGTGTTCTAATAAACAGAGAAAACACATACGCCACCATTCAAAGATACAAAGTTTCAAAGTAGAAATAATATCCCCCATAGTCCTCTCCCTGTCCTCAAAATTTCTATCATTCATTTCCTTCCATAAACACCAAAAGAGGCACGTAGGCACCATTTTCCACATTGCAGTGCTCCTTGGCCTACCAAAGGACCACCAACAATCATTCAAACCAATAACACGTCTAGGCATAACCTAAGACATCCCAAAGCGATGGAAAAGAATACTCCAAATAGCGGAAGCCACGTCACAACGAAGAAGAAGGTGGTCCACAGATTCTCCATTATTCTTGCACATGTAACATATGTCCATCACGATGACGTATTGACTCGTAAGATTATCCAAAATGATCTTGCCTAGAACCGCCAACCATGCAAAAAAGGCTGCCCTCAAAGGAGCTTAAGTCCACCAAATACTCTTCCAAGAGAAGCTGCTACCTTCCGAAAAAAGTCAAAGAGCTGTATAAGGATTTAAACTCAAATGAACCTCTTTTGGAAGGATTCCACCACAACTTATCTACACATCGTCTTCTCACTCTAATAGAATACAATTCCTGGAAAAAAGAGGCAAAGCCATCTACCTCCCAATCATGTGCCGCTCTAGTGAAGGTCACGTTCCACTAGTTGGAACCGCCCAAAAACTCTAAATTAGCTGCAATAGAGGCATCCTTCTCACACGCAAAGACCATATAAAACCAGAAAAGCTACCTTTAGAGTTGTCTCCTCACACCACTGGTCTTGCCAGAATCTAATCTTTGACCCATCCCCTACCTCAAAACTTGTAGAGCTGGAAAGTTTATCCCACCATTTCCTAATATTCTTCTACAACCCCACCCCCAAAGACTCCTACAAGCTCTAGAGAGCACCACCCTCCCCATAAACTGACAAATTTAGAGTCCACCGCTACTCTGCACCAAGCCTCTCTCTCAAGCCCATAGCGCTACAACCATTTACCTAAGAGAGCACGATTAAACATCATCAAATTCCTGATACCCAACCCTCCCTCAAAAATTGGAGAACAAACCTTAAACCAACTCAGCAAGTGATATTTGAACTCTTCACCTAACCCACCCTACAAGAAATCCCGCTGGATCTTCTCAATAAGGCGGTTAGCAACACTTGCTGGAATACATGTAATACGTAGGCATGTTAACGAGAGTACTCTTGAAAAGAGTAACCCTACCACCCTTACACAAATACATCATTTTCCAACTGCCCAACCGATTTTCCACTTTATCAATAACGCCGTCCCAAATATGCTTAGCTTATAGGAGGCCCCCAATGGTAAGCCAGGATACTTGACCGACAGAGAGAAAACCCCACACCCTAGGACTCAAGCCAAACTTCCCCCGACTAAAATTCCCCACAGGAACCAATTTTGTCTTGGCCAAATTCACCTTTAAGCCCAACGCAGCTTCAAAGCACAAGAATAAGCTCCACATATGACGCAAATGAGCAAGAAGAGCATCACAAAAGATCAAAGAATCATCTGCAAACAGGAGATGAGAGAAGGAAGTATTGCCCACTAAGAACCCATCCAACAATCTCCCACTAACCACAACAGAAATCATTCCCCGAGCCTCCATCACAAAAACAAACAACAAGGGGGGATAAAGGATCCCCTTGCCTCAACCCAAGGGAACTACTAAAGAAGCCTATCAGAGTGCCGTTTACCAAAACCGAAGAGCTCACTGATGAGAAACAGTGGGCTATCCATGAGCACCATTTTCCTCCAAAGCCACACTGCCTAAACAAATACAATAAAAATCCCAATTTGCATGATCAATTTGCATGATCATACACTTTCTCCAAATCCATTTTACAAATGACACCCGACTCGCTAGATCTAAGCCTACTATCAAGGTATTCATTGGCAATAAGAACCGGAACAAGAATCTGCCTACCTCTAATACCTCTAATAAAGACACTCTAGTTCTTAGAGATGATCTTCTCCATTACCATCCTAACCCTGTTTTTTTTTTTTTTTTTAGCAATGATGTTTGACACCCATGGTACTATTAAAAATTAGCATGATCTAAACATACCCAAACTGTTTGGAGTCAACTTAATGCCTGCACAAGGATTATATGAAGCCATCTTCAAATTACTGCTCGCGGCATTTTTTTTATGAATTGCAGGGAAGAAAAAAAAAAATAAATAAATAAATAAATAAATAAAAGTCACCAAACAAACCACAAATAAGGAATGGAATTTATAAACAACTCACTTTTCATAACTTTGGCTAGATTTTGGAGGAAGGAGCATCATCAAGAAATCGTTAATTAGTGCATAATTCTATTTACTTGTATAACCAATTCCATGACAAGTTAGATTTCAAGCATATGAGAATTAAAGAATATAGGAAAATAAATACTCATGGGAAAACGACCATAGAAGATGTCAAAACAAATCTCTTTGAGAACTATTACAATAACTGGCCCAAGCGTAACTATAAAGTAACAAAACCCATTAAAAATTATTTATAAATGGAAAGAAACAAATAGATACATAGGGATGTGGAAAAAAATCCTCGCTTTGCAAATATATAGCCAAATAAGAACCACATTGCGGTGAATCATCCATGCATCAATCATTTAAGCTGAGACAAGTTAACCAAACGATATATGGATGACAACATGTTTTACTGATTAGATAGTTTCACGGTCCCTCTTTACTTCTAAATTATGGACTGATACTGGTAAGGAAATTATATCCAAGGGTCATATTTCTAGAGTTTTCACAAGCAATTTTTAGTCTTTCCTTGAATACTAAATAGTTATAAATAATTTGGTAAATTAAATGGGTTAAGGACTAAGCCAACTTTTGGCCTTGAACATGAAATTTCAATGAGTTTATGGCGTATCTATGAATTTAATTATTCTTTACAGATTTGTAAGACCATATCCAAATTCTAGCAATTAGTTTCCAATTTAAGATACTCTTCACCTATTTTAGTTCAAGCAAATCAGCAGGAGGTGGCTTTCTCAACCACCTTTCGATACCAAACAACACTGACATCACAATTAGGAATAAAATGAATCCTACTAAGAAATTAAAATAAATGAGTTTGAAGAATATGAGAAAATAAATTCAATAATCACAACGAAAATCAAATTAAGTAAATAGAAGCTCAAGCAAACTAATATGTGATCAAGGGGGAAAATGTCATGAGACAATCCAAACATACAACACATTTTGAACTCAGGATAACAATGTTCTTAAGATGGAAAATTTATATTAGCAGGCCCATAAAATTTCCATAAAGGAAGGTAAGCCAGCCATTACTTAGTTGATTGTATACCTACGACAGACAATAACTCCATGGGTGTCCTAACGCTTGTTAGCTCCTCAAACCAAGGCAAAGTTTTCAAGTCAAGTTCTCAACCAAATGCTAGGTTAGAGTGCTAGAATTGATAGGATACTTCTCTATAAACCATACTTTTTTTTCCAACTAAAATGCAGAACTGTTTCTCATTTATAACTCCAAGTTTTAAATAGTAAATAAACAAAACAAGACAGGTAAATACATTGTCAGAAAATTATTCCTAGATTACAATAATAAAGAAACAGGTGCTATATTTTGAGAAAAGAGCATACCCTTCTACTGCCACAAGGCACCGACTTTTAGGGACTAAACGACGGAAAGAAGCCTTTTCACGTATGGACTCAGATCGGGCATTAAACTGCAATGCAAAAAAACAAAATGATAAGAATGATTTCAACAGAAGTACTAAGATGTTGAAGTCATCTCAATGTACAACCAATTTTAAATAAAAATTGAAAGGAATGAATATCTACCATGTAAATTATATGTGACTAAATATTTACCACGTAAGTAATATCAGAATTTATATTTAACAATTACCAAGTAGATAATATGATTTACTACCATTATTTGTCCTCATTTGAGCTAAAGTTATACAACTAAAAGCAATAAACCTCAATCAAGTTCATGGGCTTAGTCAATCTTGACCCACAGAATTAATGTTATACCACACACATGGGAACTAATATATGTATTCATAGAACATGCGAGGAAGTTTGAATAAAGATGTGGAGTATTATAAAAACAAAATACCTACATAATTTCCAGAGCAATGATGAGATAATGGGCAGGCTTCAAAGGTGACATTTCAGTCTCATTGCTCAATTGATCACAAGAAGACAGGTTAAACTTATTTCATGAAATGTCATCTTGCAATTCCAAGAAGTAACATGATGAAATTGTAGCTGGGACAGAGTAGTTGACACAAACAAAATCAACTCCACGAAAAGGTATGAACAAGTGAGCATATTCAAATGCAAATGAATACAATACATCCATTACAAAATAAATTAATCCCAACCAAGCACATTTTATTTGGAGAAGTACAAGGACTACGAAGAAGATAACAGTTAGAATTTGCCCCGATAAGTAACGAGAGTGAGATGTTACACTAACTTGCACGGAAAGATCCATAAAAATATGCGCCTCAGAGGCATTAATAAACATAACAACAATGAATTTCTAAACTGAAGGCATGATGAGAACCAGAGTTACCTGGAAATTGCATTTTGGGTTTATGGTACAGACAGGTCACAGTACACAGGGCAGATTGGGTTCATTTTCGGGTTCACAGTTCATATTCAGATCCACCAAACAATCCTCTTTTAGAAGGGACCCACCACAACTTGTCCTCCCCTTCCGTCTCAGTCTCACTAAATACAAAACCCTGAAGAACGAGGCAAAGGCATCCACGGGTCAAATCTATCTACGACAAAAGCTCTAATGTCTCTCTCATGCCTCAACTCCATCTTCTTTATCTCATAACTTTGCCTCTCTCTTGTATTTTTAGGAGCATAAGGTTTTACAAGCATGCTAGCAATTATTCATCTTTAATCACATAAATCAACCATCTTGGATGACTTTCTCCCTTATTTTCCTTCTAAAAGTGCTACTTCTAGCTCCTCAACAACGCATCAATTTCTTATTCAACCTGTTCTCATCACTTAAACGTATATTATAGAAGGTGCATAAGGAAAATCTTGTAAACCACTAATCATTTTGAAGTTCATTGGAGTTCTGCCAATCATGCCAGACTCTTCATACGAACAATATGCAGTTGTATGAGCCAAGGTTCACCAATTAATTGATCCTACAACATCCAAAAAGACCTTACACCTTTCCAATAAAATTCCAAACTTATTCTTCACTTCAAGTCACCCTAAAAGGGAATGATTAACCCCAAGAGGTAGCATCTTATAAGGCCCACTATTTCGTCACAAATAGACAACTCTCTACTTAAGATTGCATGTGATTCCCATTAACAATTTTGAATGCATGTGCAAAATTTACTAACTGTGATCTAAAAAGAACTAGGGGTAAATTTCAAATTCACATATAGAAAGAAGAACTAGGGGTAAGTGTTGCCAGAAGGATTCAAATAGAGGATGAATGATTCAAGAAGAGGGTTTCTAGTGTATAATTGGGCACCCCAGGTGGAAATTTTGAGCTACAAGTCTGGTTCTGCATTTTTAATGCACAGTGGATGGAATTCAGTGCTTGAAGCTTTCAGTCATGGCCTGCCTCTGATTGGATGGCCGATGGCAGCCGAGCAATTCTTCGACGTCAAGTTGCCGGAGGAAAAGGTGGGAGTTTGTGTGGAGGTCACTAGGGGGAAGAGCTGTGAGGTTAGATATGAAGATATAATTGCCAAAATTGACTTGGTGATGAATGAGACAAAGGCAGGGAAGGAAACGGGAAGGAAAGCTTGACAGGTGATGGAGACGATTAAGACTGCCATGGAAGATGAGGAAGGTTGCAAAGGGTCTTTTGTTAAAGCCATGGATAACTGTTTTAGTGCTGCAATGTCAATGAAAGACAGCAATGATGAAAATAGAATCTGAAAATAATGACAATAAAATCAAAAATAAAGTCTGATCAGGAATTAAGTAAGTTTGCTAATCAACATAAAGTACGATAAATTTTATCAAATATGGGAAGGTGTAAAGTACAATAGCACCAACTGAGCTTCAGAAACCTAACCCAACAACATAGTCTTAATTACACAGACTTTTATTCAACATTCGGCTCTAGTGAGGGTCAAATCTACAGCAAAGGCTCTAATGACTCTCCCATGCCTCAACTCCCTCATCTTTATGTCACAACTTTTCCTTCCTCTTGTATTTTTAGCAGCATAAGTTTTTTTTTTTTTGATAAGTAATGTTAATTCATTAATAAAACACAGAGGGGCACAACCCTAATATACAAGAAGTATACAAAAGTGCCCCTAAGAGGAACGAACAGAAAATAAATTTAAAAATTCTGCAAACGTAAAAACATACAAGCTATGATGAGAAGCTATCCAAATATATAACGTGTTAAGTAAACGCTTCCTTAGCTCCACCATCGATGTCTCTACATTTTTAAAGTGTCGCACATTCCGTTCCCACCAAATACACCACATTAAACACAAAGGAACTAACCGCCAAACTTCCTTAGCTGGACCATACCTACACAATACACCCCAACTAGTCAACTCCAGCACCATTCGTGGCATAACTCATTCTACTCCAAATAAAGTAAGAATGTAACTCCATAGATAGCGAGCAACTTCACAATGAAGTAATAGATGTTCAATTGACTCCCCACGCTTTTACACATACAGCACCACTCAATCACCACGGCATTCCTCTTTCACAGTTTGTCATGCGTCAAAATTTTACCTAAAACTGATGTCCATCAAAGAAAGCCACCCTTGCCGGAGCCTTCCACGGAAATGATGGGTCATTTTTCCTATTTAACACTTCATAATAGGACTTCATTTCAAATAAACCCCTTTTGGAGAGGATCAAAACTAACGTGTCATCCTCTCCATGTCAAATCGAAATCGAATAAAGCCGACCGAAGAAAGAAAGTACCATCTCCATCTCCCAATCCTGGACTGGATGCGTGTAAAAATAACATTCCACTAAGTATTTCCATTTTGAACAACCAAGTTATCTACCACCATCACCTCTTTATTCCTCACAATATTAAACAAAACTGAAAAACATTGCTTCAAAGATCTATCCCCACACCACCAATCATGCCAGAAACTGACATGTGACCCATCCCCCACCTCAAAACTAACAAACTTGCTAAAATTATCCCACCCCCTCCTAATATATTTCCACACACCCACTCCAAAAGTACCCAACTCCTCTTTTGAACACCAGCCACCCTTTAGACTCTCAAATTTGACGTCAATCACCAATCGCAATAATGCCTCTCTCTCCCTGCCATACCTCCACAACCATTTCCCCATAAGAGCTCGATTAAACTGGATGAAATTGTAAACTCCCAACCAACCTGAATGCAATAGAGTATAGATCATGTTCCAATTCACTAAATGAAATTTAGCCTCATCTCCAATACCGCCCCATAGAAAATTCCTTTGAAGTTTATCAAGACGATTAACCACACCCACTAGAATAGGAAACAACGACAAGTATTACGTAGGAAGGTTGGAAAAAGTACTTACAAGAAGAGTCAACCGACCACTCTATGACAAATATATTCACTTCCATCTAGCCAACCACCGTTCCATTTTCTCAATGACACCATTCCAAATAGACACGGCCTTATAAGAAGCACCCAACGGCAAACCCAAGTATGTCATAAGCAAAAATGCGACCCGACATCCAAGGAGTCGAGCCAACCCTTTGACATCCTCTATCTCACCAATAGGAACAATTTATGATTTTCCTAAATTAATCCTCAATCCTGAAGCTGCCTCAAAGCGATACACTGCAAATGTCGAATTTGTTCTTCTTGCGCACCACAAAAAATCAACATCTCATCGGCAAACAATAAATGATTCACAACTAAATCATCAGAATCCCTGGGTCCCACTAAAAACCCTGTCAAATTACCCTGATCTATTGCAGTAATCAGCATCCGGCTCAAAGCCTCCATAACCAAAACAATAAAGGTGAAAGTGGATCCCCTTATCGTAACCCACGAGTGCTAGTAAAAAAAAGCCAACGGTGTTCCATTCACAAGAATAGAAAATCTCACCATAGAAATACAAAATCGAATCCAAGCCCTCCATTTCATCCCAAAATCACAACGCCACAGCAAATAGAGCAAGAAATCCCAATTAACCTGATCATATGCCTTTTCCAAATCCAACTTACACAGCAACTCAGATTCCCCTAATTGAATTTGACTATCCAAGTATCATTAGCAAAAAGCACAGAATCCAAAGATTTGTCGACCACCAATAAACGCATTCTATGTGGTTGGAGATAATCTTGCTCAACACTGAGTTAAACTTGTTTGCGAGAACCTTGGAAATATTCTTATACATCCCCCCCCCCCCCCCCAAAACCAAACTAATAGGGTGAAAATCTTTCACATCCATAGCACAAGTCTTCTTTAGAATCAGAGACAGTAGCATTTAGACTCTTTTCAAATTGACCTCGATTATGAAATTCTGCAAAAACAACCATAAGGTCATTTTTTAAAATTGCCGAACACTTCTGAATGAAAGCCATTGTGAAGCTGTCTGGACCCAGAGCCTTATCTCCATTCAAATCCCTGATCACATCCCACACCTCCTCCTCCTCAAACCTTCTTTCTAACCAAATACTTTCATCCGCATTAATGGATAGGAAAGATAGACCATCCACCCTTGGCCTCCAAAAACATTGCTCAAAATACATTTTGTTGTAATACTGGACTATATGCTCCTAGATCTCCACCAGATTCTTGGAAGTTGCACCATTTATATTCAAAGAGTCCACACGATTGAATTTACGATGTGAGTTGGTCATCTATTAAAAAAATTTGTGTTCTTGTCCCCCTCCTTCAACCACAAAGCTCATTATTTCTGTCTCCAGGTCATTTCCTCAAAAAGAAGAGTTTTACGAGCATGCTAACAATCATTCATCTCAAATCACATAAATCAACCATCTTGGATGACTTTCTCCCTTATTTTCCTTCTAAAAGTGCTACTTCTAGCTCCTCAACAATGCATCAATTTCTTATTCAAACTGTTCTCATCACTTAAACCTATATTATAGAAGGTGCATAAGGAAAATCTTGTAAACCCCTAATCATTTTGAAGTTCATTGGATTTCTGCCAATCATGCCACTCTTCATAACAACAGTACCCAGTTGTATGCACCAAGGTTCACCTGTTTATTGATCCTACAACATCCAAAAAAGGCCTTACACCTTTCCAAGAAAATTTCAAACTTATTCTTCACTTCAAGTAACCCTAAAAGGGAATGAATCAAGATTAATCCCAAGAAGTAGCATCTTATAAGGCCCACTATTTCTTCACAGATAGACAGCTCTCTACTTAAGATTGCATGTGACTCCGATTAACAATTTTGAACACATGTGCAAAATGTACCAACTGCGATCCATAAAAAGAGCTAGGGGTAAATTTCAAATCCACTTATAAAGCGGGTCCTCTTTTGCAACACAATTACAGAAATTTCTTGATGGTCCAGCACCAAAGCTAAGCATAAACATGCCTAATTAATACAAGTAGTACATGGCGAAATAAAGTCCAAGTTTTTTTTGCAAATTCAACTTTCATAAATAATCTAGTATAAATACCATCTTGTAGTGATCCGGCTTCTCAGTTTTCTTCGTGAAACTGGGAATCAGTCCCCATGTCATGCAATGAAGAACAACACCATTACCATCAGATCCGTCTTCTCTACAAACAACCGGCAGATTATGTCCCGGTGAAACATTGTGGGATGGACGGTACCTAAGTATTCAACTTGAATTTCAATCAATATATACAAGCAGCTAAATAAACAACAAAGCCAAATAGTTGCTTGGTTGCGTGAGAAAATGCAAGAAAATAGAGTAAAATTTTCACAAATTCAGAACCGAGATTACGAAAATTCAAAAAAAAAAAAAAAAAAAAAAATTACAGTTAAACGGTTCCTAAAGAATAGTTTGGTCTTACTTCAGGTGAAACTCCAATTGCAAATTTTTCATTTGCTCTGCTCATTTATCCTCTTCTTTTTTTCTTCTTCTTCTTTTTTTTTTTTTTTTTTTTGCCATCAAAAAAAGGAAGGGAAATTTTAACAAAAAGAAAATTGGTACCGATCGAGAGAGATAGAAAGGGGGCTTTACCGGTCCGTGTGAACAATACGGACGGGGCCATCGTTACGGTGGCAAGCCCTAGGAATGTCCTCTGCTCTGAGCGTGCAACGAGCCCTCCCACACATCTCTTTCGCTTCGCTTCGATTCTGTGCTCTGTTTTCGCCACCTGAGTAAGAGCGGGAAATGAGTGTCGTACTTTGGGCTGATTGCCGAATGCTGTAGAGAAACACTTCTAGACCGTTGGATTGCAACTGTCTTGAGATTCGGTTTTTTACTCCTTTTTCCGAGTTCAGGACACTGCTACCCAAAAATAATGAAGGAAAAAGGAATACAAGATTAAATTATATTTGTTAATTTATTTTTGGGTTAAATATTATTTAGCTCATAAACTAACAGTTATTTTTTATGAAGCACCACAAACTAACAAGACATGATTTGGCTCTTCAAACTGCCAATCTGTTATTATTTAGCCCCAATCATCAGTCTTGACTGTTGTATTGGATGGAAAATATAATTTGACCAGAATATTTCAAAAATATTCTTATTTTAACTATTAAAAAATCAAAATTACCCTTTGTATTTATTAATTAGTAAAAAATTCATTTTTTAAAAAAGAAATAGTCTTATTAGATTTTTTGGATAAATGCAAAATTAATCCAGGTAGTTGGCCTAAATTACAAATCACTTCCTGCGATATAAAAAATAATTCAGATGTTGTTAGGAATGTCAAAATAATAATTTAAGAAAAATGTTAGATTTACAATACTAACACAACAAGTGCACAACAACCCCTCACATGAGGGTGGGCCCCAGTGTGTAGGGCACACCATCATGTGAGGGGTTGTTGTGCACTTGTTGTGATGGTGTAGTGCAGGAATCAAATCCCATAATTTAATTCCTGCAGTCAAAACACTTGACAAATTCTGTTAGTGTGCCATGTCAGCACCAATAGAATGATGTACGTATCACTCTTAATAACAAAAATATATTTATATAAAACATAAAAATTAATATATTTATATAAAACATAGAAATTAAAAATTTAACAAAACATTTAAAAAAAAAAAGAAAAAAAAGAAAAAAGAAATGGGGTTTGGGAAGGATTGCTACCAACAACCACCTTTTTGGTGAGGGGCGTCGCCTGTGAGCCACCCCATAGGTCGGGTATTCTAACTCACCACTCTATTTTAACTCTAAACAACTCAACAATGCTTGAATATCATAAGTATTGACCACTCATGGCAACTCATAGTGATCTAGGGTTCCATGTTTATTGCCCATAACGTATATAACTAAGCCATAAAAACACTCTAGGGTTAATACCCAAAAACTCCAATTTATGACACATAGAAATATTTAAGGTTTAGCTCTTACCTTGAACTAACTAGTTGGATTGAAGTCTTGGTCCACAAAACTCCACCATGTAGCTTATAACTCTCCAACCAAGAAAAACTCTAAATTATTTATGAAGATTAACCATCACAAAGAGAAATGTAGCTTAATTTGAAGAAAATTAGGGCTTACGAATTTACCTCAAATCAATTAGTAAAAGTAGCATTCTAGAGCTGAGAATTGCGTGTCCGGTTAAATCAATACCCAAGATTTGGATACAAACCCTAAGTGAGAGAAAAGAGAAAATTGTATGAAAGATGAGAGATATGTGAGAAAATGAGTTGAAATCATGTGCTTGGTATTTATGCCAGCGCGATTCATACGAATGAGTAAGTGCCCGTACAAATGATTAGTGTTGTCGTCTACAACTCGTACAAATGAGATTGCAGACAAACTTCTCAAACTGGACCTACGTTGCAATGCGTACAGAGTCTACAAACGACCATTGCGGACAAGACATTCTATTCTAGCCTAGCCTACAACTCGTACAAACGAACATTGCGGATGATCGTTCAGATCTACCATGCCTACAATGCGTATGTACGAGAATGGCAACGAGCAACACTAGGCAACTCAACTGCACTTGTACAAAAGAGAATTGCGGATGAGCCCACTAAACAATGCTTTTACCTTCTTATCCCCTGAAGTCTAATTTTATTTTAGTGTTTTTTTTATCAATTCTAAATGCTTTCCAATTAGTCATAAGCATTTTTTTCTTGGGCATTACAAAGATGAGTTTCTTTTTTTGATTCACAACAGTATCAAAGCTATATTTCAGTACCTTAACACACTTTTCCTTGGTTAATTAGCGACAAATTTTGATAGAGGGAGTAAAGCTTGTACCATCTATGTTTTTAAGAACAAGGACAAATTATAATTTAGCTCTTTAAACTACCGGCCGTTTTACGGATAGTCTCTCGAACTACTAATGCTTGGACTCTGGTCCCCAAAACTACCAATGCCTTTGAAAAATGCCTATTTTGGCTAAATATGCCCATAATACCCCTGCCACATGTTATTTTTCATTTAAAAAATAAAAAAATAAAAAATAAAAAAGAAGCTAAATTTTTTTTTAAAAAAATAAAAATAAAGAAAATGGGTGTTTGGGCACCCCGCTTGGGGAAGGGGTGGCCTGCAAGTCACCCAACCCCCAAAGGTGGTCAATGCCACCTCTAAGGTGGCTCGCAGTCACCCCCTAGGGCAGGGTCGCAGCCACCCCCAGGGCCTGCGGATTGCCTTCGGGCCACCCCAAAATCCATTTCGAGCTGGCCTGAAAGCCACACCAGGGTTTGGGGGTGGCTTTCGGGCCACCTTGAAATGGGTGGCGTCAGCCACCTTTGGGGGTGGCTCACAGGCCACCCCCCTCCCCAAGGTGGCAGCCACCCCCAAATATCCACATTCTACTTTAAAAAAAAAATAAAAATTTTAGTTATTTTATTTTATTTTTTAATTGAAAAATGACAGGTGGCAGGGGTAAGGGGTATTATGGGCATATTTCGCCAAAATGCTTTTTCAAACATTTTGATAGTTTGAGAGCTAGAGTCCAAGTGTTGGTAGCAGGGACGGAGGGAGGGGGGGCTGGCAGGGGCCATGCCCCCCCCCCCCGCCCGCCCCCCAAATTTCCTTAAAAAAAAAAAATTTAAAGAACACTCTAAGTGTTATGAATTTTAGATAATTACTAGTTAATTAGTATGGAGGCACTACGAGTAACACTCTAAGTTAAGTATTTTAATTTTTTATTTTAGGTGTGTTTCATGTAAAGCTATTAAACAACATGACAAAAAGTTCTAAACAAATATCAAAATATTCAATAATATTTCAAAATGTCATATATAATGTGTCTATTCAAATTTCTCTAATTTCATGCAACACTTTATACACAATGATGATGTATGCAATATAGATATAATATATGCTTATAGCAAGAGTCATGTCTTAATGCAATTCCAGATGGTCTACCCAAGATATTAACACATTCTCAGCAGGGTTGGCGCTGTCCTAAGGGACCTGTAATACAACACCTATGTCCCGGATATGTACGCATACCGTCATATACTAGCAGCCTGACTGAATCTGACTCGGGTGGCCCATGGTACTAACAAAGCCGTAATCGTGACGCCTATTGAAGCATGGTGTGCCGGTCACAAAACAACCATTTGATCCAACAACCATCGTAACACATTATAAACATTTGACCATAAAGAACAACACATATAATAGAAAGCACATAGCCGTTTTTTAGCACGAGACGGTGTACTATGTCATACGATGCAATTTAGACTTCACCATATTTTACATGCATATTCATAATCTCATAATTTCATTATCTTACTATTAATCACACATTTTCACAAAAATAGAGTTTATAGTAAGCAAAAGGATATTTCATGTGAGTTGTAAACATGCATGTTTTGATACAAAAAATAATCATGCTATGTAGAAAAATAATAATAACACGTATCCATGTGAGTTTTACTCATTTATATCGCACGACTTCTCCAAAAAGTCTCATTGAGGCTTCATAACCTAGAAATATGAGAAAAACCTATCATTAGCTTTAAACCCAGGCTAAAACAAGTATTAAGCCCTAAATAGCTCAAAATAGGCTTTCTACCCATTGGTCAATCGTTCGGCTTTGACATTGATCATTCGTCCAGTGAAGGTTGAATGTTTGGTGTTCAGGGAGAATCCCATCCGAATCTAAAAGCCACAAAACTAATTCTAAGCAAGATCTATGGTTTTAATATGATCTCTAACAAAGCCTCAAGCCTCAATAACTCTTTCATGAAAAAATCAGTACGTCAAACCTTACCAAACTACTACTCTATTGTTAAACTAGTATTAAAGTCAAAACCAAGAAGTAGAAGTAGCTAGAGATATTATCAAAACAATATGTAAAGAACGTAATAACTTTTCAAAAACGAGCTAGGCTAAGAAGGTTACTTCCTTGGGGTAAAAAGGCTCATTCCTCCTTCAAAAACTCTCTCTCACACACACACACAATGAATATACTAAGTAAGAGGGTGGTGGAAAATGGTCTAAAGGACGTAGGGGTGGGAGGTATTTATAAGAGAAGAAATCAGAGTGAATAAGGATCAACTGATCTGGCCTTTGGTGAATGTTCGTCAAGCGAAGCTTGAACGTTCGTGTACTATTTAGGGTTAGGCGATCGTTCGGCGTACGATTTTGATCGTTCCACTACAAAAAATGAGCCTATTAGCGGCGACAAAATGTCGCCCCTAATAAGTATTTTGTTGCCGCTATTGATCAATAGCGGCGACTCAACGGGTCACCGCTAATAGTCACTTAATAGTGGCGACATTTGTTGCCGCTACTAATAATATTTTCGACGAAAAAGAACTTTAAAACTTGACCCGAAAGTTGCCGCTAATGATATATATATATATATATATATATATATATATATATATATATATATATATATATATAATTCATTTATAATTAAGACTAATAACCTAGTAGTTAAGTAGAATAGTTCATATACCTAACGAACACCAAACACGATAAAAGCTAACCAGTAAAAGAATTTTTTTTTTTAAAAAAAAAAAATAACTAACTTTCAACTATATACTCCTCAAATGAGTTGAAGCTCATCTTGCTTGATCACATTATAAATATACACATTTTTTTAATCTTAAAGTAATGATAAGGATAATAATAATAATAATAATAATGACAATAACATATGGACAAGATATAAAAACGACAATCAAACTGTCAACAACGACACTAATGTGGAAGAAAGCACCAAATTCATCAAGCAAAGTGGGAAAAGTCCAAGTTGCAATCATGAATAAGATAACCACAAATGCTTGGAAGAGATGCATATGCAACTTCTTTTTAGTATATAGCACGCTTTTTCACTCTGTCTTCAAAAATATCAATAGTCAATAATACCTAAGTAGAAAGTGAAAAGAAATGAGGAAAAAACTTAGAACTGCACGCATGCAATGAACCCCAACATGGCATTGCCTTTTCCAATTAAGGTTATTTCTCAATTATAACAGTAACATGCTGTAAACAATTCTATCGAACATCTTTATGTTATTAGTGATTTCCATACATTTTAGACAATTTAGCAAACAAGATTTTCTAGAATAACATAGAATATGATAATTCAAAAGCAAGACAAATCGTTCATTTTATTTACTCTTGATGAAAGGCCACAAGTTTAGTAAAGTCATAAAAATCTTAAATATGAGCTTGCAAAACATTTCATTGAGATTCTATAACATCCACCTACAATAGCAAACATGAAACTTTTAGAAGGTAAGCAGAACTCATCAATGATCAATAAGCATAGAAAAATGACAACATTCAAAAACGCTTATTGACTCAAAGAAGAGAGAAAGCATATGATTTACTAAGTTCTTTTGTTTTTCTAGACAGTTACTAGACAAGAATTGGACATTCAATTCTCCATATTATTCTAAGAGCAATAACAACTGATATGAAAAGTCTAAACATCAAAAGTAATTTAATCAAATACCCAGTCAAACAACTTATGCAGCATATTGATATAGAAAATAGAAAAGAAAGGAAATTATATTGGTTACCTCATTGTCCTATTTACAACTGCTAATCATTTTTCATAGCTAGTTCATGCTAAAATAGGCAAAAAAATACTTAGGATACCATAAACTACAGTTTTTATTGGTGTGCATACAGTCCATATATAAGTATATCAAATTCACCAATAATAGACGTTCAAGTAACATCTCACACTGTTGAACAAATAGACAGTGATGCAAGAAAGAGGACTAATAGATATTAGCTAAAAAAAAAATTACACAAGGTCATACCTCCTTTTTCTTGTCTCTTTTTCTCTTCACCTCAAGAAATGGGTCTCATTAAAAACAAATAACAATATAAGAACATTGCACTGAAATATGATAAAGACCCAAAAATATTCTACCAAATCAAATATCCCAATTTGAAACACAATAATCAGTCTTACAATCATTCCTAGTAACTGCCCCCCCCCCCCCCCCCCCCACAAAAAAAAAAAAAAAAAAAACCCAAAAACTACTTCAAAAACATCCAACCTCATACCTATTCGGTCTACAGATATCTCCAACAAAAAACAAGTTCAATCGGGCAACACAGAGTAATGTTATTACCTTTTACAAGTTCGCCCTAAAATAATTTTGATATTTTAACACGGTGGAATAGGAAAGCCATATCCAACATAAAGTGAAGTAATAATCATGTCATGCAAAGATGGAGCCCAAGTAGACTAGTTCATATACCTAATTCGAGAATTAATAGTTAATTCCACAACATTCATGCCTAACACAATCATAACTCAAATTAAAGTTCAAACTCTACTTAAACAAATTAGTTGTTCTAAAGTAAGATATTAAGTGTATCAATGAAATTGCATATATCCCCCACTTCCAAATTCCTAGCCAATATGTAGTCAATAGCCAAACACTCCAAATAATTTTTACACATCCTTATAACTCCATGCAAGCCTTCCGCTTGCTACATTTCATAGTACTTCCACCAATAAGTGAGTGACAATAGGATTGAAATAACTTACCATCACTTAAGCCCTTGAGCACCACAAGTTCTTGCTTATCTTTCTCTCTTGCCATCTTGCATACACTTAAAAAGAAAATTATGTTATATAATTTTACTCCATTGCTTTGTTTACTCAAAGTTTTTTGACCTTGATAAACATGTCAATGGAAGTTTACTATTCAAAGTTTTTAAATGGAAAATTGCACAAAATATCTTACCTTGTATTACAAACCATAATTGTTCGAATATTTTATACTAAATACAAACCATACTTGTTCAAATCTTTTATACTATTTTGAAAGTCTTTAACAAAAACTACCACCAAAGTGCCCTCAAATTTTAACTTGGCTTCATTGATCTCCAGTAGAGCTCCCTCCATTACTAGGAAGATTAGAGTTCATATCATAATCAATAATCTTTCTAACAATTACTTGATGTCTGTGTGTGTGTGAAAATTATTGTGATTAGAAAAATTCTCCTACTCTCGAAGATGTATTAATAGTAATCTATCCATCTCTTCCATCTTTGACTGCATCCTTTGTTCTGATGCCTGCATCCTTTCTTTTGATACCCACATCTCTGACTGAATCTCTAATTGAATCTCTTCCCACATCCTCTCTTGTGATTTGACCATCTCTTATTGTTTGCGCATGCATTCTTCATGATTGTCAAATTGGCGTGCTCGGGATGAATTTAACAAGGTAGGTACCACACCACATCCCATCCCTCTAACATATCCTGAGCATGGCCCCCCTATCACTTGCAATATTATTTCTTCTTCGGTGCAATCCACGCTGTCAACTTTTGCTATGGATTCCATTTCATTCTGCACAAGCCGTATAAACATTAACTAAATCATTCAAGTTAATTATTTATATTTATTATGAATAAACATTTCATTTACTTACGTATAATATCTCAACATCACTATTTACAAAAGACCTGTTCTTCTTCGTGTGTGTGTCCCTAAAAATTTCGAGGGCACCGGGCTTCTCACCAGTTTTCTTTTCCTGCATATAAAAACACATAATTAATGTTAATTTACTAACATTATTTTGATAATGTAATACTTTAAACTTCTTTCCTTCCTGTCAACATTGTTGAGAAATGAGCAAGAGCCAGCAGTGTGATTTGTTTTCATTTTCTTTTTATTTTCCTTATTTCGATTATACTTGTCCTGATAGTGTTCAACCAAAATTCAAATATTCATTATATTTCTTACAGATGTATTCAAATCTTATAAATCTTAATTAACAATTCAGTTTAAAAATATATATTTACCTTCCATGTTTTCTCTTCAAATGAGTCACAAATCTTAGGCCAATGCTCTTGACGAATCCTATCCGGAAAAATGGCCCTCGCGTTTGTTATTGCATTGGCCACCGATGCCGAATCTTCCGAATTAATGCCTTCGAAATGACTTTTGTAGTTCTTTAAGTGTAGGTCGGAGAGAATCCATTAATAACTTTTACCATAGTATATCTTAAGGCATTCACGTGACATTGATTATTTTCATCCAACTTGAAAAAACTCTGAGACATAGAAATTTCAAAAACAATGGCAAAAACTTTGTCACGTTATTTGTAGTAAGTGGCATAATACACATAAACAATGAGATTCTTACATTCACATGATTTTCTAACATTCACTTCATTTCAATTGGGACCTTGGTCCAACAATCATAGTGTAGGCCGTAGTGGTCATTGACAATCTCCCTAATCGACCTTGGAAAAAATGAAGCAGTTTTGCCTATAAGTAAATGTGTTTTATCTTTGATTTTTATATCGATGGGACTATTCTTTGCCATTTGCTTTAACTTCTTGTTCTTGTTCTTACCTCTTCCTTTCCTAACGGAAGTGGTAGTTGTTAGTCAAAACATGAAAAACATAGTCAGCATTAACAAACCCAAGAGAAAAATGAAATAACAACGATCATATGTTCACTTACATGCCGCTGATGAGTGTTCGGGAGTAGACTACTTTCAAAATGATGGCCCTCCACCAGCGATAACATGTCTGTATCGCCAACTAAATCCTCCACGAGAGTCAGTCTGTCATTGTCCTCAATATGACCCCAACCTAGGCCTCGACTACAACTATTACTTGCTCTTACTATTCGTTTTCCTCTTTGCATTTGTAAAAGAAATGTGGATCAAACATATAAGTGGGCAATTCTTCCTAAAATAAAAAATAAATTAGAAGTATTTGAATTGACAAACGCATAAAAAGAGAAGTGTGATACATTTTTATTAAAATATGTCATCATCAGAGTCTATATCACTATTGCTTGAAGATGAATTTTCGTGATAAGATTCCTTTGAGTGTTCAGGGTCAGGAAGCACCTGATGAACCTCTCAGGAAGTGCAAGAAAATATATGGAAGAGCACAGAGGTTCAACCGTTAAAGGCTTAAAGCTAGGCTCAAAGAATCCAATTTATAGAATCGATAACCTTATCTTCCCAGATGTAAAAGGACAAAATGTTCAACAATTTTCATAAAGATTATGATGAAAGCAATGAAAGCCCATCAATGTTAACTACAAACAATCTCAAAGCCTTGTATATGTAAAGGAAAAAGAAAAAAGAAAAAAGAATATAGTGCAACACTACAACATAATAAATCAATACCTTTAAATAATAGATTGACTATAACTATTATGACGCATGATCCAATAGTGACTTTATCTTTTGGTGGTCATAAATGGCTAAACATGATACTAAATGTAAAATATTTTTGGAGCTTGGCCATGTCAAGGAAAGGACTTTCTCACCAAATTCAATTTTCAAACAACTACTATTGGATGAAAGATACCCAAATAAAAACCACCCTTCAAAATTTGCCAATGTCTGAGTAGTTTGTATCTGACTACCAAAAGATAACAAGCAAGCTAGACAAAAAAAATATATTAATTAATGCATTTGATAACTTATAACAAATCTTAAAAGATAACATGATTTGTCATGTTATTCATAAAGAAAAGAAAAAATAAAAGAAAGTAAAAAAAACTCCAGAGTCTCCAACCAGCAAAACATTGAATAAATAGTAAAAAAAAATGGATTAAAGAAAAAAAAATCTCTATACTTAGAACAAAATGACTCATTGGGCTAAAGACAAACATTAGTGGGGCCTCATTAAATGAAAGAAAAAAAAAAGTCATCTTTCCTGAAATTACTCTAAATGAGAAATAAGTTTAATCATAACTCATGACTTTGTAAATTGAAACCATAATCCTATAAATTTTGATCAATATTCTTTCCTGAAATTACTCAAAATAGAAGAAAAGAATAAAGATCCAAACTAATAATAACTATTAGATAGATAATAGTATGAATACATTTTGGAATTCTAGGTACAATCAACAACTTACGCTTTTAGGTCTACAGATTTCATGCCTTCAATAGGAGTTGATTTTTCTCAGAAGTTCCTGGAAAGAAAAGAACCAAAACCCATTAAAAGAACCCCAGAAGAAGATCAATCAAGACCCACGCATAACAAAAGAACAAGATTCAATTGTGAACCAAAAAGGAAGAAATTTTTGTTAACCAACTATCTCAAAAAGGAAGAACTTTAAGAAGTTGAAGACCAAGCAAAAAATGGATGAAGTTTCTAAGATAGCAGAAAGTGCAAGAAAAAAAGCACAAAGATTGGACAAAACAAATTTCAAGCCATTTTAAGCTTAGAACAAAGACAGTGCGGGGATGAGAATTTTACCTTTTTGGACCAGTAGCTCATGACTCTTATTCTCAGCGATGGCGGAAATGACTTTCAATGAACAAGAACAACCAACAAATGGCTCTCTCTTAATTGTCTCTCCGTCTCTCTCTCTCTCTCTCTCTCTCTCTTGATCTCAAACTCTCTCTGACTCTCTCTTTATTTAGTCTCTAGAAAAAAGAAAAAAGAAAAAACCAGATGAAAAGTTGGCCTCCCACTTCAATTTTCAGCCTCCCGCTAAATATTTTGACCAAAAAAAAAAACGATGTTGTTTTTCATTAGCAGCGACTAGTGTTGCCGCTAATGCTACATTATCAGTGACGACCCTTTAGGTCGCCTCGGATAAGTAGTAAATAGCGGCGACTTTTATATGTCGCCACTATTGATCATGAATTAAAAAAAAAAAAAAAATTGCTCCAATAAAATTATAAAAATAGTTTAAAAATTATAATCATAGTATGATTGTATAACGATTGATTGGACTATGTGCGAAATTTTGGTTTAACACCACTGTTTCCCTCATTTCTTTTTATCTAAATGACGCCATTTGCATTTTTCCATTTAATTATTTTATATGTTAATATATTTATCTAAAACAAAATTTATTATTATTTTTTTTAAAAAAAAAAAAAGACATTTTTTTTTATTATTTTATTTTTAAGAAAGGGAAAAATGCACCATCAATCCATGTGATCGGCCTAATTAACAAATCGCTCTCTGTGGTAGCAAAGTGAATTTAGTGGTCCCTGTGGTTGGATGATTCTATCGATCCTATGATCAACTTATGATCGATCAGACTAGAACTTAAGATCAATCACACGTTGGATCAGACTTTCATTTTGTCAAGTTTGATTGATAGAACTTTATCACGATCGAATTAATGCATTATGATCAATGTAAAGACCAAGAATATAAGTAGGGAATTTAGCATTTAATAAATTATATTTATTAAATCGATGAGACTAATAATTATATTTTAGGTGATAATATTTATATTATGTAAATAAAATGAGTCTAAGATAAAATAATGAAAATTGAAATAATAAAATACTACTAATGGGTCTTTAGAAAATAATAAATAATAATAACTATAGGTCATAAAGTAATAAATAATTATTTATATAGGTAGAATGTGGTTAAATTAAATGTGAGGTTATAAATTCGTTGTTAAAAGATAAAGTTTTAATATAGTGGGGTCCTAGTGTAATTAATGGAAGGTTAGGCATTTAAATAAAAAGGAAATCTCACCCTGCCACATGTCACCACCGAATTGGCTAAGGGAAGATAACCTCATCTTCTCCCAACCACCAACATGGTGACATGTGTCCCACTCTTTCTCCCTCTTCCTTTTCCTTTTTCTTTTCTTTCCTTTTCTTTTCTTTTCTTTTCTATTCTTTTCTTCCTCTCTCTCCCCCTCTCCCCAACGCACGCCCCTTCTCCCTTCTTCTCTTTTCCTTCTCTTTCTTCTCCCCTTTCTCTTCTTCCCTGCACGCACAACTCACCCCCTCCCCTGTTTCTTCTTTCCTTCTCCACCCGACGCCCTCTCTTTTCCTTTCTCCCTCTCTTCTCTTCCCATCTCTTTTGCTCAGTAGCACTTGCCGACCCAAGTGTGGGAGAGAGCTTGAGTCGTGAGAGGGATGAGCCGATCCAGGTGGAACCCGTGTGTGTGAGTTGCCGAGGGATATTTTCTTGCAGAACTAAGTGACCAAAAATGTTAAATAGTCAAGGTCAGATTTCTCTTCTCGTCTTTAATTTCATTGATGTTCTTGGATTCCCTTTGAGAACCAAATGGGTCTTTTGGGTTTGATATTTGGGTGATTTTTGTATAATCGAATGGGTCTTTCTTTGGGGTTTGATTTATAGATTGAAACCTAGGGTTTTATTGTGATTGTTGAAGGGGTGTTGGCCGAATGGTACAAGCCTCTTGGGGTTTTGGTTTTTGGTAGATTGGGTTGATGTTTTTGTGGTTTTAATCTATGATTTATACTGTGTTATGAATTGATTTTGGGTAGGATTCACGGTGGATAAATGAAACTGTTAATGATCTCTTTGTGTTGGCCGAATGATGTTTGTTTTATGGGTTTTGATTCTTGATTTTGATAACCTATGATTGATGCTTTGTGGTAAGTGCTTGATGTTGGAATGGAAAGTGATTATGAAGGGTTCTTTGGTGAAAATCCAAATCTGGTCGGTGGTTGTAAACTGGGGATAACTGTGTTAATTGATGGTTAGTGTTCCATTATGTTGATGGTAGAATGTTTGGTTGAATTGGGTTTAGTTTTGGAAGAAATTTGGTAGATGATTGTGGCTTATGATTATTGGAATTTTAGTGGTTTGATGTAAAGGAAAATCTTGTTATATTTGATGTTGTGTTTTAGGGCTTAGCTTGATGGATTGATACCATGGTTGTTATATTTGAGTAAATGTTAATTAAGTGGATTGGTTGTGGTTAGGTTGGCTTTGTTGAGGATTTGTTAATACCTACTGATTTAGGAATTTATTTGGATATGATATTCGTTGATTTTCATGGAGTAATAATGAGATGAGTTATGGACTTTAGTGGGAATTAGGTTATGTGGTATATGGGATTTTGAAGGTAAAAGTAGGGTTTGTCAAGTGACTATAGTTAATCCTTGGTTGTTTGGTGGGGGATAAGAATAAAATATGTGAATAAGTGATTTAACAACTAATGCATTTATTCATGAAAAGTAGTTGTGTATCATCGGATTAGACTTAAGCGTGGTACGTGTATATATATATTGTTAACTTAGTAAATTAGTAACAAATCATTAATGGATTAACAATGATAATGTGACTTAATAATAGTAAGTAGACAAATAAAATAGTAAATGTATTTACAGTTAATAAACAAAATAAGATATAGACATAAACCTAAATGTTAACCTAATAATAGTTTAGAAAACTTAATTAGACTTAGACACTGGTAACGCGACGTGTGAGCACGCGGGTAGTTTATAAGTCATAGAGAATATGTTCAATAGCTTAGTCTAATATCATATATGTTTGCAGGCACGTAAGGTGGAGACTTCAATTGTTCTCCAACGGTGAGTTCAAGGTAACTAGAACGTGGGGGGATATTCGAGTCATGAATCCAATGCAGCCAAGGTGAATATTTTACTCACTGAAGGATCTTTGGAATTTAGATATATGAATTGCTATGTTTAGTTTAATTTGATGTTAACTCTATGATGATTATTTGGTATATGTAATTATGAACTATATGGTAAATATGATATATGTTAATGAATTGATATTAAAGGATGCATGAGATTTGTATTGCGAATAAAGGCATGATGTTGAATTGATGTTGAGTATTGCATGAGATTTATATTGTGAATATGATATATGTTGATGAATTGATATTGAAGAATGCATGAAATTCGTATTGTGAATTTATGTGATAATAAGACAATGTAGAGATATGTATGAAAATATATGTGAAGGAGTTTGTGAGAAGTTGGACTGTGAATTGTATGGATAAATGGATATTGATGAATCTTGGTTGTTTATGATTATGGAATTTGATGATAAAATTGTTTGTGATTGAGTTGGGATGTATTGGATTGTAGATTATATGGATAAATGGATGTTGATGAATCTTGGTTGTATATGATTATGGAATCGTTGATAAAATTGTTTGTGATTGAGTTGGGATGTATTGGATTGTAAATTGTATGGATAAATAGATGTTGATGAATCTTGGTTGTATATGGTTATGGAATTTTGATGAAGATATGTATTGATGATTGAGTTGTGAAGTGTTGAATTAAGAATTATGTTGAGATAGTTGAAATTGATATGTGAGAATTATTAGAGATTGAATAACATGATGTTGAATATATATATATGGAGTTGCGGATGTGTGTAGAAGGAAAAATAGTTTGGACATACATGTGTAACAATAAGGGTATGATGAGGCAATTTGGTATAATGAGAACTTGTAATTGATAGATGGTAAGTCCAGTGTTGTAGTATCTGGCACAGTGGTAGGTCAGAGGGTAGTAGTTCTTGGCTGAGATGTGTGGTAAGCCTAGCATTGAAGTGCTAGCACTAGTGAGATGTGTGCCCTGCGGGTTGTAGCTTTACGGGCAGTGTTGACGGTAAGCCTAGCATTGAAGTGCTAGCATTTGTGAGATGTGTGGTAAGCCTAGCATTGAATTGCTAGCACACGTGAGATGTATGCCATGCGAGTCGTAGTTTTACGGGCGGTGTTGACGGTAAGCCTAGCATTGAAGTGCTAACACTTGTGAAATGTGTGGTAAGCCTAGCATTTAAGTGCTAGTACACGTGAGATGTATGCCCTGCGGGTCGTAGCTTTACGGGTGGTGTTGATGGTAAGCCTAGCATTGAAGTGCTAGCACTTGTGAGATGTGTGATAAGCCTAGCATTGAAGTGCTAGCACTTGTGAGATGTGTGGAATATTGTTTATGGTATGGGTGAAATATTGTTAGTAGAAACCGTGATAATATATAAGTGTGTGATGAACAGCTGACTTGTACTTGATAATGTGTTGTTGTGTGAAATTAATAATTTGTGAATAACGCTATTGAAGCCTGCATGCATTTATGTTTGTGTATATTGTATACTTAGTGAGTTTTATACTACTGAGGCCTCAGCACTTCTTATTGAGGCGATGAACTCATACTTTTACCTATATGGATGTGGCTATCATCACAACCGTATATATGAAATTCCTTTGACTGCAGGTACTCTGGTCGTAGTTGATGACGTTGTAGAAGTGTACTTGGGATATTATGATTGAAGCTCGCTACAACGGTCGTAATTGGTGGACCATGAGTTTTCCATTGTCTTATAGGTTTTGTTTATGGCTTGTGACGCTTGTGTCACTTGTTGTTGTATAAGTCATTTCTGTTATGTATTTATATTAAGGAATGATTTAAACAAATAGATATTAAATGGCTCTTGTTGTTGTTAATTTGTGATATAAGTATAAGATGTGATTTTCGCTATTAGGTTCATGCTTTCCACTGCATAGTAGATATACGTTATACTCTGATTTACCAGGTACATATTATGGGGTATGTACCATATGTTGGCTTCGCGACATATCATCGTGCCACTGTGAAGATCCGTTTATATTTTAAGGGATTAATGTTTATGGAATGTTTTGTATATATATAAAACGGGTCGTCACAATCAATCGGAGTAATGCACTATATAGGATCAATCATATCTTCTATCGATCCTGTGATGAACGATTAGACTAGTACACTATGATCGATCGAACTCTATACAAAAGCAATAGGTTCTATCGGATCTTTTATCGATCATATTTTCCTATCATGATCGATCGGACTAGTACACTATGATCGATTAGACGTTCGATCGAACCTTCACTACGTCAAATTTGATTGATCAAACTCTATCACGATTGATCGGACTAATGCACTAGGATCGATCTAATGTTTGATCCATTGAAGTAATGCACTAGGGACGATCAGATCTTCAACCGATCCTATTATCCTATCATGATCGATCGAACTAGTACACAATGATCGATTAGACGTTAGATCGAACCTTCGCTATGTCAAATTTGATCGATCAAAATCTATCATGATTGATCAGAATAATGCACTAAGATCGATCTTATGTTCAATCCATCGAAATAATGTACTAGGATCAATCGGATATTCTATCGATCATATTATTCTATAATGATCGATCGGACTAGTACACTATGATCAATCAGACATTTGATCGAACCTTCACAATGTCGAATTTGATTGATCAAACTCTATCATGATTGATCGGACTAATAAATTAAGATCGATTGAATGTTCGATCGATCGGAGTAATGCACTAAGATCGATCGGATTTAATAAGTCTTGAATGTTGCATTCAAGCCCTTTAACTCGCATTTGTTAAATATTTTTCCCCCTGTCAACTATTAGTGGCGTAAAATGTCGCTGCTCCTATATTGAGAGAAGCCAATATCCAAAACAAGAATGAGAGAGTTAGGGAGAAGAATGAAAGAATCATAGATCGAAAAGCCTAATCTTTTCTCCACTCCAATTGGCTAAGCAAGAGAGATAAAAAATAGTACATTTTCAAGCTTGTGATGGAAAGACAGAGAGAGGTTTTCCACTTGGAAGAGAGAGAGAGCAATGTGAAGACCGACAGTGGGAGGATAGATGAATGCCCAAACGGCTGTTTGGTCATGAATAACGACAGTGGGTAGAGGAGAAATGTTCGATCTTAATAGGAGTAGCGGAGGGAACGTGGTTGAGATGTCACACACACACACACAGAGAAACGCTAGTGGAGGAAAGCCGAACGCTGAACAGAGAATGCCGATGATGCCAGATGTTGAACTCGTCTGAATTTTGAACTTCAGCGCTGAACAAGTTCTTAACGGAGAGAGAGAGAGAGAGAGAGAGAGAGAGAGAGAGAGAGTTATTCGAAATATTGGGGGAAAATGACCTAAAATTCCCCCTCTTATAGGCCTACAGGTTTTCTATGGTTTTTTGGCTTTAAAAAAAAATATCGTGGCATTGATGATCGAAAAATGGTAGGGATAAGGATGTGAATCATTTCTCTAGGACTGATAGCATCTTTAACAATAATTGTTAAAGTAGATATTAAAATAGTACAACTCTTTATTATAGATACCATTTTTTTAATATTCTCTCTAACAAATTTTCTATTATACTCATTACGTGCATTTAAATATTAGAAAATAATAAAAAAGTTCTTTATAGTGTGAATAATAAATAGACTCTTATACCTGTTTACATTATTTTTTTTGAACGGAATAACTGCTTCTTATTAAAATAAATGATAACAACAAAACATGATCCCATGACAGGAATCTAGAGATGTAAACATTCCCTAATAATAAGCTCCGCAATACAAACCGGGGCCTCCTCTAACCAACAATCAAACATCCATCGCCACTTTAGCCAAAGTGTGTGCCACACCATTGCAATCCTTTTCACGTGGACAAATTGGGCAAATCTAAGACCATGAAGCTCTTGTATTATACTTTCTGTTAAATGACCAGATTTGGATAAATGAGGAAGGAGAGATCTAATTTCATCTACAACCTATGATGCATCTCCTTCCCAAATCACGTTCAAAAAAACCAACCTCCTTGTTGAACTTGACTGCCCAGAGAGCAGCCATTGCTTTGGCTATCCTTGCTTCAATCCTCAGAGGATGCACAACACAACGGGCCCCCATAAATTCCCCCATTCTATTTCATGCAACAATCCCAAGCCCAACACAACCCTTCTTAGAGTTGATGGTTGCGTCCCAATTGACTTTTATGTGATCATTGAGAAGGGGGGGGGGGTTACATGCTTGTTGTATTGTCATAGGAGGTTCATCAGTCACCTCCGTTGAAGACTGTTCTGGCCTGGTGCAGCGATGAAACTCCTTCAATGTCAAAATTGCTTCTGCAAACACCTCGGAAGGATTTAAGAAAACTTCTTCAAATATAAAAGAGTTTCTTCGAAGCCACAACCTCCGGGCTATGATACTCATCAACTCCATATTTTCCTTTGAGAAGTGCTGCATGAAATCCTCAAACAGGGATATAAAAGAAATATAGCCCGACCTACACTTCTAGAAGCATGACTTTGACCCCCACCATACATCTTGAGCCGCAGGGCATGTCCAAGTAACATGAATGGCAGTTTCTTGGTCTATTTTACACAACGGGCACAGGTCATCCTCAATCACTTTTTGCCTTAACAAGTTTGCCCG
This sequence comes from Alnus glutinosa, assembly GCF_958979055.1. NCBI lineage: Eukaryota > Viridiplantae > Streptophyta > Magnoliopsida > Fagales > Betulaceae > Alnus > Alnus glutinosa. Next base: position 9,054,204 of record NC_084895.1, read on the forward strand.
AGTTGGAAGGATCTCATGACATGCCCGCCATGTGAAGACCTTCACCTAGTTCGGGACCCTTAGACTCCATAGAAACTTCCACAACCCTTGATCATTGACCCCCAAAGACCTCTGTCCACTAAACATATCATTTAAACTATGTCCCAAGTGATATGCACTCCTGACTATAAAATTTCCATCTTTAATGTCCTTCCATATCAACCTGTTCGGGGGGAGACAAGGGCTCAGAGGGATATTTATGATAACATTTGTTTCTTCCTGCATAAACACTTCCCTGATGTGATCTTCCTTCCAGACACCATGCTCGTGGTCAATTAAATCCCCCAGTACTGATTGCTGTCCGAGGAGCCGAGGAGTGGACTAGATAGTGTAAGTAATAGAGGTTGGCAACCAACGCGCCTTCCATATATTGATTGATCGACCATCTCCCACCCTCTATAGCAAGCCATGTTCCAGTAATTCCCTTGCACTACATATACTCCTCCAAACGAAAGAGGTTTGAGACCCAACCTGAGTTTCCATAAAAGTGGAGGTAGGATGGTATTTTGCCTGAAGGAGTCAAGATATTAAGGAGTCCGGATTCTGGATAATACGCCATCCTTGCTTGGCTAGAAGGGCCTTGTTGAAGAGGACCAAATCCCTGAATCCTAGGCCATCTTCCGATTTTAATTTACTCATTTTTTCCCAGCTCATTCAGTGAATTCTAGACGACTTAGACATGTAATTCCACCAAAAACTTTGCATCAATGCATTGAGCTCCTTACACAAAGAAACGGGTAATTGAAACACACTCATACAGTAAGTAGGAATGGCTTGAACCACAACTTTCACCAATTCTTCTTTACCTGCCTGGTATAGAAACTATACCTTCCAATTAGACAATCTGTTGATCACCTTCTCCTTGATGTACTGGAAAGCTTGGGCCCTTGATTTACCTATAAAGGTAGGCAGACCTAGGTAAGCATCAATTATGAGCGTTTCTGTTAGCCCAGACAATTGTAAGATCTCCTTTCTTATTTCCCAACTTGTATTGCGACTGAAAAACATTGATGTCTTCTGAACATTAAGTTTCTGACCAGAAGCTTGTTCATATCCTCCAAGGATCCTCATCAGCCTTCTCCATTCAATAGTGAAAAATGGAATTGATTTCTAAAAATAAATAACAAGTGTGTGCAATAGTGTGCAACAAAATATCACAATGTGGAATTAAAAAAGACAGATATTTTGTTGACGAAGTGGAAACTCAATTAAGAGAAAAACCACTCCGGGGCAGCCAAACCCAGGATATCCACTATTCAGAAGACAAAGCTAGATACAAAGCAGTAACACTCACATACCCCTGATGCAGTGGTCGTACCTTGCTCTCTAACGTGTAACCTAACACGAATGCTTCCCAACCAGGTCTCCTACCTGAAAGGGTCTTCAATGGAATCCTTTATCTTAGGGCTGACCACTAAGATAGACTTCAGCTGTAGCGCAGCAACAACACACTTGCAATGGCTTGAGAGAGAACAAATCAGCTCCAATATTCTCACAAAATACTCTCTAAGCTCTAGTGGAATTCAATACCGAATTCTTGCAGTTTTCAATGACCAGGAGCCTCTATTTATAGGCAGAGGTTCAAATGGGCGACTGCTGTGAAATATACGGGTGCCGTCCAGACAGTGGACATGGGCCTTCCGGACGGACAACTGTACGACCAGAATTTTTGAGATTTTCGCTGGAAATCTTTCCTGTTTAAGAGCCGCGTCCGGACGGTGAGGCACTGTCGTCCGGACGGTCGCACGTCCGCTGCAAGTAACTTCCATATAAGGCTTTGGGCATCCAAACCATGGGGGATGGCCGTCCGGACGGTTAATCTTCAACACGCAATTTCCATATCTGATAAGGGCGCGTCCGGACCATGAGAGGCAGGCGTCCGAACGGTTGAAATTGAATCCCCAATTTCCATATTTGTTGAACGCGTGTCTAGACCATGCTGACAGACGTTCGGACGGTTGAATTTGAATTGCGATTCTTGCCTTATGTATGAGCGCGTTCGGACGAGAATCCATGTCGTCCGGACGGTTGCAGCAATCTTCCCTTATATGAACTTGGAAAGAAAATCTGAAACTGATCGATCACTGGGCGTCTTCCGGACGGGCTGCTGAGTTCTCCGGATGGATGCAAGCTGGAACAGAAGATTCTCGATACATTGAAGGGTCCGAACGGAAATCCACGCCGTCCGGACGGATGATGCTTGGTCTGTCGGCGTCCAGACGGTATGGCACGTCGTCCGGACAAATGGAATAGTGGACAGATGAGCGTCCGGATGGGATGACACGTCGTCCGGACGGCTGACAGGGAACCAGAATTCTTTTGACTTGCAAGTAGTGCAGACTCTTCTAGAGGTACTCTGAATAGTGAAATCCCTGTTAAAAGCATCTTTACATACAAGTGATTTTGTCAAACCATAATGAAGCCAATTACAACCTAACAAACTCCCCCTTTGGCCATTCTGAGACAAAAATCACTTGACCGGTTTGGAAATACATTCCCGATTCAAATAAAACTTACTCCCCCTTTTTGTCACAAAGGGACAAAGGGTAAAACAGAGTAATAAGAAAAATCACACAACAATTACTCCCCCTCAAGGTCTCAGAAGTACAAGAGTAAATAGAGTAATAATATCCACAGACAAAAGCGTTCTAAAATCCTAAACAATAAGAAAATAGAGAAATGTCTGCAAGTGGCCCAAAAAAGAGGAACATAAATCCTCCAAGTATCAAATCCTGTTGATCCACTGAAATCAAGTAATGAGAGAAATCCGTATAGAAAGCTGGATTTGTACTACTTCGACTTCTAGCTCAGGAAGCCGAGAACCATGGATTGAAAACCTTCAATCTCTTCATTTTGCAAAGCCTGAAACTGGTTATCCGTAGATTGACATCCTCTAAGCAACTGGTCCGCAAGATAAATGAGGAGATTCACCACTGAATCTCTAACTGATGCATATTTGAGGGAGATGCTACGCAAGGCTATACATGAGCTGGGGGAAAAAGCTCATCTTAAATCCTGAGACCTTTGGAAATTTTGAACACATGACCTCAAACAAAATTGATTTTCCAAAGGATGCATTTGTCAAACACTGTGCTGGGAGCCACTGGATGTCGTAATCCTGAACAAAAACCAACCAGAAATATCTCCAAAAATACCATTAGATCCTGTTAGTTCCAAAAATAATGTAGTATTTAAGACAGCTGTCAATTGGATGCCCGAGAATTACAAAAACAAAGATCGCAATCCAAATGACCCAGATATTTCAATATCAACCAAACACACAAACAGAATAGGATTTTCATGCACACTATCTCAAGAAAATATCCCAACAAATATTCCAATATTCTAAAAGCACAAAAATTTAAAAGAATAATGGAAGACACAATAAAGATCATGGGATGAGAAGAGATGTGCAAAGAATGCCAAAATCTCGAGAGAAATCCACGAGAAAAATACACAACATGCCATGACAAATCAATAAAAAATGCAAAGATGTGTGTATGGAAGAGAAAGAGACGCAAGTTTTAAACCTGTAGAGATCCTGTCCGGATGAGTCACTTAAACATCCGAACGGCTACTGCTAGGACAGCGAACGGCGAGACTGCGCTCGTCCGGACATAAGAATAGGTCCGTCCGGATGCTACACACTGAAAATCTGAAATTTGAGGAAAATTTGTAGAAAAATATTTTTTTTTCCTAAAGTTAGCTTCAGAACACGTATGCATAATCAACTGTTAAAACGGTCAAATAGCATTGCAAAAATATGTAAAGATATAAATGAGAGTTAAGCATTCAATGAGCACAAATTTTCTTGCAGATAGAAATTTTAAATAGATTACTCAACTCATGCAATGCGTGTGTGTGTGAAGACTTTCTTAATAAAGTATGAAATTCACTGATATGACAAAAAGCAACCAGATTTTTCAAACAAGAGAGAAAATCAATGAAAAATTGGTCAAAAATCAAACTTTATCTTACTAGGGCGTAGCCACCCTCATCTGATACACTCCCTCTAAGATGCAGTACCTAATTGTTTTACTTGTACCATGAAGGACAGGGTACAATTTTACTTGCACGTATATTGCAAATTCAGCACATAAGCAGTGAATATAAGCATATAGCACAGAAAACTGAAGAGTTACTGCTTGATTCTATTGATGCTGCAACCTAGAGAGAATGCCAGAATTTTTAGGTTATAAGTTCAACTAGTATCTGGTCAATTTGGCAATTTTATCAAAAACCTTTTCTCTTGTCTAGATTTTCTAGAAGCAAAAAGTCAGAGAAGGAAAAGATGTACCTTTAAGGGAGTCTTATAACAGAACTTAGGTAGCTTTTCATATTTGAAAGCTATCCATAAGGACCTGCCAGGAACATGTAACATTCTTCCTCGTGCCAATGGCTTCCTAAGGTCCACTTTGATTTTAACTTTGAGGTATTCACGCCATCCCGAATCGTCATCATGTACATCAACGTCCTCCACAACACCAATGGAAGCCCCAATTTTTTTGCACTGTGGTCTTCCCTATACACGCCAATGGAAGGTTATACATGTGCATCCAAAAGGATGCATGCTCAAACTGCATTGCCGCCAGCGGTGTGAGGCCATCAAATTTAGCCAGAGCAATAAAGTTGCCATCAAAAATCCATGGGCGACCCTCCAATATTATGTTCTTGTCACAGACTTCCTTAAACTCTACTATAAACATATTACTGCCAATAATTTGAAACGTAACTATTCCCACAGGACGCTAGATTCTAATCAACGGAGCCCAAAAATCATCTTTCGGCATAATCCGGTCTACCAAAATCTTACCAACCAAGCACACTTGCCCCTTATGCACCATTGGTGCAATTTCAGCAACATCCAAAGCCACCCCAGCATTCTCATCCTCATTGAGGGAGAATTTTCCCCACCTTTTTGATAACTCCTCCGCCATGCTGGAAACCGAGAGGAACACTCCTCTTCAAGAAGAGACAACAAAGACAAAATACAACTCCAAGCCCTTATGGGAGGATCGGAGGACAAGAGCTTCACCTCTATCGTGTTTTCAGAGAGAAAAAACATAGAAGGAAGGCAATATATTTATTCTACCTATTTACTATTTACACTAGAAAGAAAAAAAATTATTTTACCTATTCTATTGGAGAAGAAAAATGAGAACCATTTACCTATTTCGGTTAAAGATATTGATTTTCAGAGAGAGAGATATGCGAGAAAAGTTTGGAGAAAAGAAAGAGTTGAATGTACTGAAATTCTTATTAAACTCAGTAAAGGTACATAATGAATTACAACTGAGAGAAAGATATTTATACTAAAGTTAATCTAACTGTTCAACTAATATCAGTTAAAAACTAACTGTATAACAGAAAGAAAAACTAAATAACAAATCTGTCGAAAACTAATCTGATAAAAATATCTCAATACCCCCCCTCAAGATGAAGGGAATATATCATGGACATTCATCTTGGACTTAAGCAGCTGAAAAGGACCCCAAGCTAAAGCTTTTGTGAAGATATCAGCAATCTGATGCTGAGTGTTGATGTGGAGAGTACGTATAATGCCATCTTGAATCTTATCTCGTACAAAATGACAGTCAAGCTCGATGTGCTTGGTTCTTTCATGAAAAACTGGATTTGCTGCAATATGGAGGGCAGCCTTGCTGTCACAAAAAAGCAATGCAGCCTGTGGATGCTCAATCTTAAAATCCTTAAGCAAAGCAAGAAGCCAAACGATTTCACATGCAGTGGAGGCCATGGACCGGTACTCTGCCTCAGCTGAAGACCGAGAAACGATGTGTTGTTTCTTAGATTTCCAAGAAATGAGAGAATCACCTAAGAAAACACAAAATCCTGTGATAGAACGACGTGTATCCGGACAACCTGCCCAATCCGAATCACAAAAAGCCTTTAAATGAAGTTCAGATGCAGCAGAAAAGAAAAGGCCTTGACCAGGAGAACCTTTAAGATAACGTAAAACTCTATAGGCGGCATCAAGATGAGTTTGACGAAGATGAGCCATGAACTGGCTGAGTTTCTGGACAGCATAAGAAATGTCAGGCCGGGTTATGGTCAAATATAGAAGACGACCAACTAACCGACGATAGACCGAGGGATCCTCAAGTAAAACACCATCAGATTGAGACAACTTCAAGTTGGATTCCATAGGAAATTTTGCAGGCTTGGAGGCAAGTAATCCACAATCATCAATGATCTCCAAGGCATATTTACGTTGGGAAACAGAAATACCTTGAGTATTCCGAGCAACTTCTAAACCAAGAAAAAACTTGAGAGGACCAAGGTCTTTCAACTTAAACTGAGTGTTTAAAAAATCAGTCAACTGAGAAATGGCCTGAGAATCATTACTAGCCAATATAATATCGTCAACATATACCAACAAAACCACAAAAGAAGAACCTTGAACCCGGGTAAACAAAGAGTAATCAGAACGGGATTGAGAAAATCCAGAATTGAGCAAAGTGGTTGAAAATTTTGAGAACCACTGTCTAGAAGCCTGCTTTAAGCCGTATAAGGACTTAGTCAATTTACAAACTTTAGAAGACTCTCTGTTTGAAGAACAACCAGCAGATAGTAAATTCCCTTTACAATCAAAACCGGGAGGAAGAGTCATGTAGACCTCTTCATGTAAATCACCATGCAAAAATGCATTGTTTACATCTAATTGGTGAAGAAACCAATTTTTAGATGCAGCAACAGCCAGTAAAATGCGGACAGTGGTGAGTTTAGCCACTGGTGAAAAAGTGTCATAATAGTCTAGACCTTTGCATTGGGTGTACCCCTTGGCAACAAGCCTAGCCTTGTAACGTTCTATAGAACCATCAGCTTTATATTTGAGTTTATAAACCCATTTACAACCAATAGGCTGCTTATGAGAAGGCAAATCAACGATTGTCCAAGTATTGTTAAGCTCAAGAGCAGAAATCTCAGCATGCATAGCATCTATCCATTGCTGAGATTTCACTGCTTGATGAAAAAATTTGGGTTCAACATGTGAAGAAATACTAAGACAAAAGTGTTTGTGTTTAGAAGAAAGTTTATGATAAGCAAGACAAGAAGAAAGAGAGTAAGGAATACCTGATTTGTTAGAAGAAGATGAAGAGGATGGGTAAGTAGCAAGTTGGCAATGGTAGTCTTGCAAAAAACCTGGTCTACATTTAGCACGAGTAGACTTTCGAGAAGGAACAATATCTGTAGAAGGAATATCAATAGGACCAGAAACAGTATCTGGAGGAAGATGATGAACATCTGAAGAAACAATATCAATAGGCTGAGTATTATCAGTAGACTGAGGAGAAAAGGATGGTACAATGTGAGGAGAACTAGACTCTGTAGATTCAGAAAAGGGAACTGGTAAAACAGTAGGATTAAAAGATAAAGAATCAGAATTAGAAACAGATTTGCTGAAATGGTATTCGGCTTGTTCTTGTTGAACTTGTACCCTGGGGGGTACCCATGCAATTTATAACATTTTTCCATTGTGTGGCCGAGCAGACCACAATGAGTACACAAAGGCCTGTCCTTACGAGATTTGCCATTGTGATGTTGCTGATTCTGATATTGTGATGAAGCTCTAGTCATCAGTGCAGCAGTCTCCACTTGAACAGGATGAACAGAAATCTCACGCTGCCTTTCCTCTTGAATAACCAAAGAAAATATCTTATTGATCGAAGGTAATGGATCAATGAGGAGGATCTGCCCACGGATCTGAGCAAAACTTTCATTCAGTCCCATGAGAAACTGAAAAACATAATCTTGATGCGAATGATCAGCAAGAATTTTAGGTTTATCACAGGAACACTGTGGAATTGGCCGATAATTGATCAATTCGTCCCAAAGCCCCTTGAGTTGGGTAAAATACTCACTGACAGTAAGGTTTTGTTGTGAATGCGAGGAAATCGCTTTCTGCAATAGGAAGATTCGAGGGCCATTTTTCTGTGAAAAACGATCCTTCAAATCGTTTCACATATCTTCGGCCGAGTTGATGTAAATCACACTCGTGGCAATATCCTTGGACACAGAATTCAAAATCCAGGACAAAACCATATTATTGCTGCGATTCCAGGCATGAAATTCATCTTCAAGCTCAGCAGATGGTTTCTTGATCGATCCATCAATAAACTTGAGCTTATTTTTGGCTATTAAAGCCATGATCATGGAACGGCTCCAAGTGTGATAGTTGTCGCCTTGAAGAACTTGAGAAACCAAGACGGAACCGGGACTGTCCCCGTGATGAAGATAATAAGGACTGGAAGAATCAGAGAACGCAAAAGAGAATGAGCCAGACGCCATGGATGGCTGCTCTGATACCATATTGATTTTCAGAGAGAGAGATATGCGAGAAAAGTTTGGAGAAAAGAAAGAGTTGAATGTACTGAAATTCTTATTAAACTCAGTAAAGGTACATAATGAATTACAACTGAGAGAAAGATATTTATACTAAAGTTAATCTAACTGTTCAACTAATATCAGTTAAAAACTAACTGTATAACAGAAAGAAAAACTAAATAACAAATCTGTCGAAAACTAATATGATAAAAATATCTCAATAAAAGATGCTCTAAAATACTTAAATCTCACCTATAATTAAAAAAGCCCATTGATGCCAATAACAACCGTTTCCGTCGGCATGCACGCCTTACAAAATAGACAGAAATTTCTTACAAATTAGTTTGTAAAAAATTTTATACAATCCATATATAAGAGTGATATATTTCTACATGTTTTTTTATTAATGCTATTAAAAAAAAGTGTGAGAAATACATGCTATTAAAACAATATGTGCTTCTCACATATCAAGAGACACATATCAATCTTATATATGGGTTATTACAAAATTTTGTAGGGAATTCTGTCTTTACGAAATTATTTGGAAATTATGCACAACACAGATACACCGGTAGTACCCGGCTTCTGGCGAGCAATATGGTAAAAAAAAAAAAAATACTGTACCTAGCGAGCAACGACGATGACCACGCTCTCCCTCACCAAACGAGTGGAGGCCTTCGCTCCATACCTACGCTCCGCGGCCCAGCATCTCCGGTGGGCCAGGACCGAGGCGGGCCCATCTTCAGGGCGGCGGCGGCGGCGGACCATGTCGCCGTCCCTGGCGAAGAAGGGGGAGGAGAAGTCGGAGTGGTGGATAGTGGACGGCGAGATGCACGAGATCGGGGATCACGTGCCTCCACGCGAGCGGTTCGTGATACCCAGGGACAACATCCCTAACAAGCGCCGCAAGCAGCTGCGCGAGCAGTTCATGCGCCGCACTCGCCTCGTCCTCAAGGAATCGGTTGGTCCTCAATTCCTCTCATTTTTAAGGCATAATCTACTTTCTTTCATTTTCTAAGTTATTGTTGTATAAAGGAGCACGAGCCTTGGTGCAAGAAGTACATGGAATTGTATAATGAGCTTAGAGAAAACTGGGAGAGGCTGTACTGGGATGAAGGCTACTCAAAGAGACTCGCGCTAGATCATGCCAACTACGACTCTGCTGAAGATGATGACCAGGATTTTTCCCCACACAGGTTTTCCTTTTCACTTTCTACGGCTGAATTATCAGAATATGCTTATTTTTCCTCTGCAACATTTTAGACAACTGTACTTCACTGATTGATGATGCAACTCATATTGCGGCCCATGTTGTGTATTTTGTGCTCTTAGAAAACTCGGTTATGTTTTCTAATATTTTAGTAAATAACTCCCGATTAGTTTGCAGTAGGAGTATGTAATGTTGACAATGGACACTTAATTTTACCTTCTTTTGATTCTTTTTCAGGAGCAGGCGATCTGCTGCTGAGCCAATGAAGGTATGGGTTTGGTTTGACTTCTATATGTCGTCTTGTTTGCTTCAGAAATATCATAAAAAAAAATTTATAAAAAAGGGTAGGAATTGGAATGGGGAATTGAATTCATTACAGGACTTATCTGCTATAGAGTGCGATAGAACCACGGGTCGACTATGAAGCTGATAGAAGTTAAGAAACTTGAGATTGGGTCAACAGGTTTTAATTGAAAGCACATTCGGATATAGTGTTGACGATGGCTTTATCTGGGTACCACTGTACACTATTATGAAAACATTAGGCATAATGTCTTGGAGGATAGACCTTCTTTACAGCAGCTTCAAGACTACTCAACTTCTTCTTCATTCTTGATAGTCAAATACAAATTATGTGGAAATGAAGGAGCAGAATAGATGATATCATTAAATTTCATGGCGTCAACTGCTGTTGTATTCGTTTAATATTGATAATAAAATTATCTTTGATTTAATTTTTGTGTTCAAATTCCGAATAAAACTTGAATCCATAATTTGGGGGTGTTAGCATGCTTATTATCTCAATATTCATAAGTTAGTTTTCTAGCCGTGGCAAAGGCAAGAGGGCTATGTCTGTTTTCTGAGGTTGCGATGGTGTTGTTGTGGGTGCCTTGTACTTTGGTGGGTTTCAAGGGTGAGGGTGGGGGTTTCACTTTGGGGCTTGTTTTGTTACTTCGGATCAACTTGTGATCAGGGAGTACATTGTGCATTTCTATAACAGATCGTTTTTTAGAACAATTTAGTTGGCGGCACAAACTAGATGGCCATGCATTTGATTCCATTGATGAGCAAGAGGCCATTTGGTTAGAGTGTCCGTTTCAGGAAAGTGAGGTTCTGTAGGTGGTGAAAGGTATGAATAGAGATAAGGTGCCCAACCTGATGGTTTCACTATGGCTTTCTTTCAAACTTGTTGGGATGTGGTTAAAGAAGATGCTATTAGGGTGTTTCATGAGTTCCATGCTAGTAGCAAGTTTGAAGAAAACCTCAATGATACTTTCATTGCTCTTATTCCGTAGAAACTCAAAGCTGTTGATATTAAAGATTTCGACTAATCAGCTTAGTAAGTGGAGTATACAAGATAATTGTCAAAGTTCTAGCCACTAGATTGAAAAATGGTTGTAGAGAAGATCATTTTGAAGCCCCAAAATGCTTTTGTTCTGAGTAGGCAATCCTAGATTATGTTCTTATAGCAAATGAATGCCTGGATAGTAGGATTAGATCTGCTGAGCTAGGTATTTTTGGCAAATTGGATATTGAGAATGCCTACGATCATGTTAACTAGGAGTTCTTATTTTACTTATTTGGATGTGTGGCTTTAGAGAGACATGACAGAATTGGATACACATTGTATTTCTTCTGTGCGTTTTTCCTGTTTTGGTGTATAGCACTCTCTTCGGTTTCCTGTGGATAATGTGGACAACATGGGTGAGTTGATTGCCATTCTAGGTTGTGGGACCTTCTCTTTACCCTTGAAGTACCTTGGCCTCTTGCTAGGGGCTTCTTACAAGGCAAAGTCTATTTGGGATGTCATTGTAGAAAAGATGGAGCATCGGTTGGCTAGTTGGCCAGTTGGAAACAAATGTATCTTTCCAAAGGCGACAAGGTCATCCTTATTAAGAGCACACTTTCCAACCTACTTACGTACTTTTTGTCCCTCTTCCCCATCCCTGCTAGTGTGGCTTATCGCATTGAGAAGCTCCAACAAGACTTTCTATGGGGAGGGATTGGTGATAAATTTAAATATCATCTTGTTAGCTAGGCCAAGGTTTGGTTCCCAATCTCTGAGGGAGGGTTGGGTATCCGTAACTTAAGAATGTTCAACCGCGCTCTTCTAGGTAAATGGCTGTGGCGCTTTGGTATTGAGAGAGATTCTTGGTGGAGAACTGTGGTGGATTCCAAATTCGGCTGTTTATGGGGCGGATGGTGCTCTCATGTTCCTACAGGAGCTTTCGGGGTGGGATTATGGAAAAATGTTAGAAAAGGTTGGGAGACATTTTCAGGTTACACTACATTCGAAGTGGGAAATGGAACCAGGATTAGCTTTTGGCACGATTTGTGGGTCGAGAATATGCCTCTCAAGATAGCTTTTCCAGCCTTGTTTGGTATAGCCGTTGCGAAGGACTTCTCTGTTGCAAATAACCTAAAGTTCTTGGATGGTTCAAACCAGTGGAATGTGAACTTTACTAGAGAAGCGCATGATTGGGAGGTGAATGTTTTTGCTTCTTTCTTCTACATGCTTCATTTTGGTATAGTCAGAAGAGGCGGCGAAGACAAGCTTCTGTGGGTCCCTTCCAAAAAAGTCATTTTCAAGGCCAAGACTTTTTTTTCCCTCCTTGACTCGTACTATAGGTGCTCGCTTTCCCTAGAAGTGTGTGTGGCGGACCCAAGCCCCCTCGAGGGCGGCCTTCTTTTCGTGGACGGCAGCTCTTGGTAAGATCCCCACCTTGGACAATCTTAGGAAGCGCTATGTTATCGTGATACACAGATGCTGCATGTGCAAGAAGACGGAGGAGTCCGTGGACTATCTCATTTTCCATTGCGATGTGGCTTTTGCCTTGTGGTTCTCTCTTTCCAGTCGCTTTGGGTTGTCTTGGGTTATGCCACGACGGTTATTGATCTGCTTGCTTGTTGGTGGTCTTTGGGCCGGTCGAGGAGTGCTACGGTGTGGAAAATAGTGCCCATTTGCCTCTTTTGGTGCTTATGGAGAGAAAGAAATAGCCGAATCTTTGAGGACGTAAAGACCACTGAGGAACTTTTATCCTTCTTCTATCACACTCTGTATCTTTTGACTACGGCTTATGTGTTCCCTTTTTTTTTTAGCTTTCTTGATTTTCTTACTTGTTTTTTTAGTTAGGCGATTCTTTTTGTATACTCCCAGTGTACTAAGGAGCATCTCACGCTTTTAATGAGATTGACTTATTACTTATCAAAAAATATATATATATATTCCTCTCGAGCTCCCTCTGAGCACCAACCCCCCTTCTTGAGCCCATACTTCGAATTAATCACTTATCTCCATCAGGAATGTTCCTCATGCCCAAATCTCTAAAGCCATTTACCAAGAAGAGCCTTGTTGAAAACCATCAACTTTTTAATACCCAACCCCCCTTGGAAACAAGGATGCAAACTGTCTTCCAATTAACCAGATGTATTTTGGGATCCCCGCCTGGACCATCCCAAAGAAAATCTCTCTGAGGCACTCCAATTGACTAGCTATACTTGCTGGTAGCGACAGGAGGGAAAGAAAGTATGTAGGAAGGTTGGATAACGTGCTCTTGACGAGCGTAAGACACCCCCCCCCCCCCTCTCTTTTGACAAATAGATCTTTTTCTAGCTAGCCAACCTTTTTTCCGTTCTCTCGGCTACCCCATCCCAAATGGCTCTCGATTTGAAGGGGGCACCTAGAGGAAGACCCAGATATTTCATAGGAAAATAAGAAATTCTACAACTGAGAATACCAGCTAGCTCCTTTATATTAGGAACCTCCCCCAGTGCGACTAACTCAGATTTTGGGAGATTGATCTTCAAACCCGAAATGGCCTCAAAACACAAGAGAATGTGATCTAGATTATGGATATGTTTACTATTTGCATCACACATAATAAGTGTATCATCTGCGAACAAAAGGTGAGAAACTTCTAGAGAAGAAGCGTTGATGTTGTTAGCTCAAAAACCTGATACAAAACCCCCAACCATCGCTCTAGAGAGCATCCATGACTAGAACACAGAGAAGAGGCGAGAGAGGGTCTCCTTGATGAAGGTCTCGGGAACTCTCGAAAAAACTGTCCGGGCTACCATTGATCAAGATGAGAAAGTGAGTTGTGGAAATGCAAGCAGAAATCCACTTTCTCCATCAAGCACCAAAACTGCATCGCCTCGAAACATAATATAGAAAATCCCAATTGACACGGTCATAAGCCTTTTCCAGATCTAGTTTGCACATAACACCAAGAACACTTGATCTCAGCCTGCTATCCAAGCACTCGTTGGCTATTAGAACTGAATCTAGAATTTGCCTTCCCCCAATAAATGCGTTTTGGCTATAGGAAATAAGATCTCCAATCACTTGCTGCAATCTACCAGCAAGGACTTTTGCCAAAATCTTATAATAACTCCCCACCAGGCTGATAGGTCTCAAATCGCTTACCTCAAGCTGCCAGTCTTCTTTGGGATAAGAGCGATAAAAGTAGCATTAAGACTCTTCTCAAACCTCTTATGCTTGTGAAAGTTATGAAAGACACTCATAAGATCAGCCTTAACCATAGACCAACAGGAAAGGTAAAAAGCAATAGAAAGACCATTGGGGACCGGAGCTTTGTCTTCATCCATGCTATGCAAAGCTTGAAGAACCTACTCCTCTTGGAATGGTCTCTCGAGCCAACCCACATCTAAGGGGTCTAGACCATGAAACGCCAAACCATCTAACTTGGGCCTCCAAGGGGCAGTTTCAGGAAATAGCTTCTTATAGTGTTGATTGATTGAATCTTTTATCATCTCTTGCTCCGATGTAACACTTCCTTCAATACAAAGATTGGAGATAAAGTTGTTTCTTCTATGAGAATTAGCAAGACGATGAAAAAAATCCGGTGTTGTGGTCCTCCTCTTTTATCATCTCCATGGGGTTTATTTATTTATTTTTTATACTTACTGTGTACTTAGGAGCGCCTTTTGCTTTTAATGATATTTGTCGTTTAATTTTTTTTAAAAAAAAGTATATATTTGCAAATGTAGAAGCTTCTCCCTCACCATTTCCATGGAATTCGAGGCCGAGTTCACCGAACCTACTCTCAGATTAAGATCCAGCATTTTCTCCCTAATAAAATTCAACTCCAAAAAAAAAAAAAAATTCTCTTAAGAAAAACAAGAAAAAAAAATATTAGTGAGAGAAAAATTTGTTAGAGAGCAATAGAGAGAGAGTCTGTAGTTGGTAGTGCTCAATGATGGAGCAAAGTACAAAGGGAGAGAATCCTTTGTGAAGGACAGCCTTTTTTTTTTTCTGAGCAAAACCCTTCGTGAAAGACATGGGTAAAAGACCCAGCTGTATGATTTAATGCATTTCTCTTTCTTTTTCTAGGCTTGTCATTTAATGTATTCGCGTGGGCATCATCATCAAGAGCAAGGGAGATTTGCATGTTTTTTGTTTTTAATTTTTTATGAATAAGATTTGCATGTTTGTAACGTGTAAAAGACATTTTACATGGCTGTGATTTAAGATCATCGAGGCGGCTGCTGTTGCTTACTTGAAAAATAGGCTTGAGATTAAAGGCTTGAAAATTTGCAATTAGTTGACTTATCATCATCTGTGCTCATCCATCTCCATCATTTGTGCTTGACGTCTCTACTTTGGCTCTACTTGGTTGTGGAACCAATTCTTGAAAAGCAATCAGATCTCCCTTCATGACTGCAAGGGCTTCCAGAACAGTATCGGCCGCTGAGATCTTCCTTTCTCTCATTGGGTTGGTTGATCGGTACTGCAACTACCTACCAAACCGATGGGTTCGGTTCGTGCCGGTAGCCAACCCCCTGGATTTGTCAGTACAAAAGACCATCTGCCAATGGCCATTAGTCTATATACCAAGCCTAAGGGGTTGGTGCTCAGCCCCTAATCTCTCCATCATGTCTTTTCTAGTTTTTCCAGGAGAATGGTTCGAAAGAGGAAAAGGGAAAAATCTATCTCTAGTATGACCCTTATATATGCAAGAAGGGTGCAGTTTCAGTTTTGTAAATTCTGCTATGAGACTCGCAGATGTGTTTTTGTGCTGGAAATATCCTTTATTTCAGATTGAGATTTTGATCACTTCATGTTTAATCTACTTATGCGTGACATTACGATACAAATGACTGGATTTAATGCAGGACCAGGGTTTCAATAGGAACATGCAAGGTGGTACCCGGGAAATGGTCAGCCGAATTCGGGATAAGTTTGAATATGACAGAGAGAAAAGAATGAGAGATAAAGGTACGCACAATGTGCTTGAGCTTTTATTTTCTTGCTCACAATCTTATTCCATGTTTTGGTGACACTGACTCATTGGGACCTAGTCAGCAAACCATTTCTGTAAGCGAAAACAATAGTCTAAGTAGTAGCATGAGCTAGGTTTATCTATCAACTTCCTAACTTGTAGCTAGTAGTCCAAGCTCAAGGTCAGTCTTCCAGCTTCCTAGCTAAATGTGCTTGAGCTCAAATACCACTTGACATCGTGTGGGTGAGTTTGCAATATGTATTTTTTTGGCAACTTGCGTTAACTATAGCCCCATAACTGGTCAGAAGAACTTCCCACTTATCACCAAATGGTTTTAAGCTAGTGCTGAAACTTCCCCTCCTAAGTCTTTTTTGTTTCTGTTTAGAGTCCCTCCTTATGTAAGACTCCTGAAACATTGGTGAGATAATTAAAAGGAATCCTGGATTTCAAGCATAAGTTGTCTAGCTGTCTAGCATCCACATAAGGTACAATGATATCTCTTTCATCGGCCCTGAAATTATAATGAGCAAAAATCAAAAGTTTTGAACTTAAAAGGGCCTGACATACTAAGTTGATTATTTAATTAGGGTAAATTACACTTAACTCTTCTAAGCTACTACACTCCTCTTAATTACAGGCTGAAACTTTAAATCGTTGTAAATCATCCCCAAAATTAAAGTTTCAGTTCTAATTTCCTCTTCCGTCAAATTCTACTGTATTTTGGACAGAAGATGTGGCACGAGTTTTGAACCTTCAAAATGACCATTTTGCCCTTGATTTGAGATCACGAAATGACCATTGCACCTCTATTGTTTGACTTCAAATGACTCAAATACCATTGCAGTGTTTACAAAATGACCGTAGTGCCCTTCTAACAAAAAGTCAGAACTGCCCTTGATTTGAGTCTGAAAGCAGTAGTTACTGGCAAGCATTTGGCTGGCCAGTTTTATCAAGCTATGTTTCACTGATTGAATTGGAACTGGTTTATAATTACATATCCTTGAATGGTGCTATTATGGTCATAGCTTTGGAAAAGCATCCCTAATAGTTGACTTCATTTTGGTAACTGCAACAAAGCAATTTTTGTTCACTGCACACCTTCCACTATATTATGCTTAATTCACTTAGCCTACATTATGAAATAGTAAATAAGATATTAGTTGAGTAGAAATGGAATCATGTCATTGTTCTTTGTGTTGAGAATGGGGGCTACCTTATTCCTTATTTTGGATTGATTAAAGAAATTAGTGTCACGCTGCCACAAACAATTTGATCATTATCATGTGACATCTAAATGCCTGAATTAGTCTCCCTTCAAACTTCGGTGTATTTAGTGCTGTAAATTGCTTGGGATATACGCCTGTGCCTTTCTGTAGTTTCTTCCTTCTATACTATTACATGCCCAAAGAAAAAAAAAAAAAAAGGCATCTAATTGCCCAATAGATGAATGGTCTTTGTTCTATTTGTACATTTTCTTTTTGACTTAAAACATTTTGAATTGGGATGTTTTTGGTGCAATGCTAATGCATTTATGTTTTTTAATTATTATTATTATTATTATCACAGCATTTGCACCGATGAATGGAGGAAGAAATGCTTATGACGAACACGATGATTCAAACTCCTGGAAGCAGCCACTTGATGCTGAGAGATATTTCTCCCAAAGTGAAAGTGACTAACAGGACTGCAAATAACCTATCCAAAGGGACAATTTTGCTTCAGTTTTTCTCCAACTCTACTCTAGCAGCATAGCCTTCGTAGGAAAGCTTATTTTAACTGAACGAAATATGTTGCCCACCAAACTTATTTCCATGCCATGCCCTGAGTAGTTACATCCGATGAAGGAGGGTGGTGTAAAAGAAAGCAATTATGATATATCATTTTCGTAAAAAAAGAAAAAAGATTTATGAAATGAGATATTTTGTATCTATAACATGAAGAAAAGTCCTATGTGGCTGGTGTTGTTTCATCATATTTATTTTGTTATTGGTGATACATGTGCGAGCACTTCCAGAAAAAAATAGTACCTTATTGATGCCCAGAGAGTCAAGGAGGCTGACAGCATCATCAAGAAGATTAAAATGTTGGAGATAGTTTGCTTGGATGGCCCAGATTTGCTGAGGGGGTTTTAACCCAAAACCAAACGGCGTACTCCAAATGGCAAGAAAGTTAACTTCAGACATGTTGTGCACTTTGCAACATGTGTCTTGTGTTGTGCACAAGTTGTGCAATATCACTTCTCAATGTCAATGTATCCTTGGACCCACTGATGCAAGTGGAGGATCGTTCTCTACCGTTACTGCCCATTACAGTAATGGCTGGAGCATTGTTCTCAATTGCACCCACTGTCTGACGGACTTCCACTTTGAATTTGCTTTGATCCACTGCGTCTTATTCATGAAGAAATTTGGCTCTCTCTCCATCACGGAAACAAGGCCCTTTGCCCAAACTAGCACGGAAATAAGGCTCCCTCCATCACGGAAATAAGGTCTCTTGCCTAAATTAGGAGTGGAGATGTGGGTGTAATTATTTGTAATATTCGTACTGAATCCGTAAAATGCGGATATCACTTTTAGATATTCGTATCAGTGCTATGTTTTTTTACTATCAACATGCAGTTATTAAGTACGGTTATTATCTGTTATCTGCAAATAGTTAATGAGCCTGTTTTAAATGCTGGTAAAAATAATTTTGACTAATTTTTAGTCTTTTGGGCTTGTTTTGAAAATATAATGCAACACCGAAAATATATAGAACTGAGAATATTTATTGTAATCAATGCTTACAAGAAACACCCTTACATTTTTTTTCTTCCATAATTCAATGAGCATAACAATCAAGCCATCAAACTTAAAAAAACATAAATTACAAATCCAACACAAAAAATAAAATAAAATAAAATAAAAATTCATAACATAAATTGTCTAAATATAACACATTCATAAGTGGATGTTAATGGCGTTGTGTTGTGTTATATATATAGATGCGGTTATTCATATACCCTAAAGCTGCTATCTGCATCTGCACACACGAATAGTATTTTTGCTAACCACATCCGCATAAGCGGATCGAGGATAGTGGATAGGTGCGAATAGCGGATGCAGACAACTAATATCCACTTGCATGTACACTCCTAGCCCAAACCATGAGACGAGGGTTGTGAAAAAAATAAGTTCTGCTAGACATGGCCCATCAACGCTTAATTGGCGGCCGATAGGCTGTAGACTTTTTTCATTTCCAACAAAGTCAATTTGGTATGCGAAATAAATTTTAGAAACTCATTATTTCAACCAACATCACCCCGACATTACTCAGTTTACCGTATTTTAAAACGACAGTTTATTGATCTGTCAAAACGATGTTGTTTTGACATATTATTTAAAATTTTAAAACTGGGCCATAAAAGATATAAAATTTTGGCCCAAAACCTTATTTTCGACCCAACAATGACATGTCCCAAATCTTAATTTCGGCCTAACCTAGCCAACATTACTGACTCTCACCATAACCGACATATCGGTGACAGAAAAGAACATTCGCCGAAGAAGAAGGTGAAAATTCTAACTTTATCGACTATGGCTGTGCGAAATGTGAAAATGCCTATTTCGTTATTGAGTTATTCGACTGCCAAATTTCTTGTTGATGCCTTATGTGACTGGATTCTGGACTATTGGATTTTGTTTTATTATAAATATTAGGGTTAAATACATATTTGCCCCATGTGCTTTACGACCTTTATTTTTTGCCCCCTCAGTTTCACTTTTTATCAAATTTGGTACCGGTGGTATATGAAAAGACGGAAATGGTACCTCCGTCTAATTTCCCGTCCAAAACTAACGTCCACCCACGTCATTGTACAGGTGTCGGCGTACATGCACGACACCTGTCTCCGTGCACACCTCAGCCAGAGATAAACATCCACGTCAGCCTCTCTTCACTGCCACATCACTTAAGAGGGAATTTTCGAAAAAATTGGGACTTTTCAAAAAACCACAGAGTAAAGATATTTCTTTTTGATGCAGAAAGTACCATTTTTCTTAACTTCTGATAATTTGTAACCCTAAATCCTCAAATTCGTCTTTCTCCCCCAAATCTCTTTCGTTCCTTCTCGCCCCGTTCAATCTCCCCCGAAGCTAGTTCTAGCATTTAGGCCGGATTTGTTGTCGGAGGCAGCAGCTTGACTTTCCCGGAACCCACTTGGCCAACCTTCTCAGAACCCACTCGCGACAGAGTACCAGCAAAAGACAGAAGGTATTTCTAAGACCCGAATGTGATATTTCTTGATGCTTTGTGTGAACTTTGTTTGTGATATGAGGAAACCCAAGAAGCTTTATATACATCTTTTGTGTTGGGGTTGGTTGTTAGGTAACTTTATATATATATATGAGTTAGGTTTTGTGGGCAAAGCATAAAGTGCCGAGATTTATGAAGGGTCCCCAATGCACTGTGTTTTGTGTGTTTTTGTCGGTTGTAGCTTTTGGCATTTTTTGTCATGTTGATGTCTGGATGTTGTTGGAAACGATGTGTAAAGAATTGGGTTCTGGGCTTCAAATTTTTAGGTCTTCCAACTTCCAAAAAGTTGAATGTAGTAACCCTCAGACTCTAAAAGGTCCCCACTCATTGATGCTAGTTCTGACAATGCTGGTATGGTAGGTTTAACATTATGTTTCTTAAAAGGTCTTGAATTCATATGTGTTTTGTGGTCCCCAGTGCACTGTATTAGATTAGAATAAGAAGTAATAAAAGGTCTTGAATTCGTATGTCATATGGTTCCCAATGCACTGTGTTAGATTAGCATCCCAATCTTGCCATTACTATACACTTAAGATTAAAATAAAGAAAGTATATATATCACATGTTATTATTGGTTGACAAAGGCTATTTAGGACAAATCTCATCCCAATCTGGCTTTTTTTCTTTTGGAACAGAGGAGACGCTGTTGTTGTTGTGAGTGAAAATGATTTCAAGTTTATGCTTTATTGCTCTTGGTTAATAGGTCCAGTTTGTTAGAGTTAGGTGCCCAAGAATACAAATTCTATTAATTTAGTGGATGCTCATCCACACATTTTATTAAAAGTGTGCTAATTACTTGTTAACTTAGTGCTGCTTCAATTGTCCATAACATAATTTTTGTACTTTGTGCAGAAATGGATACAATGTTTGATCTAATCATTTACCATCATGGGTCTCTGTCCGGACACAGGATGGAGTATATAGGAGGGGACATTATGGAAATTCAACAACTGGATGCAGACAAGTTTGCCAGTTGGGACATTACAAATGTACTAGAATGGTACTTGGGGTACCGATACAATGACATACCGGCAATGTACTACAAGTACAACAATCAAAGCAACGAAGATATACACGGTTTGAATTCAAACAAAGATTATGAAAATATGATAACTGGGATCATAAATGGTCACAGGAAGAGGTTGCATGTGTTTGTGGACCATGAAGAGGTTGAACCGGTCCCGATTGAAGTGGTGTCCCCAATGTTGCTTCTCTCTCAGACTCCTTCAGAGGTGGAGATTCAATATTCTGAGGATGATGTGCCAAAACACAGTTCACAGCCAACGGAGCAACCTACTGTACAGCCAGCGGAACAACCTGCTGTGCAGCCACCACAGCAGCCTGCTGTACAGCCAGTGGAGCAGCCTGCTGTGCAGCCTGCCCTGAAGTCTGTCCGAAAGTCTACCTGGAAACCGCGGAGGCAGTCAGTCCGGCAGCCAGCAAAGCAGCCTGCCCTGAAGTCTGTCCGGAAGTCTACCCGAGAACCTCAGAGGCAGTCAGTTCGATAGCCAGCACAGCAGCCAGCACAACAGCAGCCTCAAGATGAGGATGATGATGAGGACCTTGAGTTGAGTGACTTTGAAGTCACTGATGAAGAAGAAGAAGACATCTTCACTTAAAGTGAAGAAAATGTTTTACGGCAGGCAAGGGAAGAAACTAGCAAATGGTATCAGTCATGGGATAAACCATCTACATCAAATGAGGGATGTGATGCAATAAAAGACCCAGATGACATGTCCCCAAATAGTGAGACATTTGACAGTATGAGCAGTGAAGAGGATGATGAAGGTGAACATCATCCGAGAAGAGTGAAGAGGTATCCCGAGTGGATGTCGAAGGGGGACCTTAAAGAAAAAGTGCAATTATCAGTTGGGTTGAAGTTCAGCAACCCTACTAAGTTCAAGAAAGCCTTACAAGTGTTTGCGGTGCAAAATTCATTTGACTACAAATTCCAGCACAATGAGAAGACGCAGGTCTCCGCAGTTTGCAAGAAAAATTGTCCATGGAGAATACACGCAAGCTGGTCCAACTGCAAATCATTCTTCCATATCAAAACCTTCTACGCAAATCATAATTGTGGCAGCCATTACCATAACAAGCGGGCATCAATACCTTGGGCTGCTAATAGATACTTAGACAGTTTTCGGGACAATAGAGACTTGAAACCGAAAGCTCTGAGGGAGATGATCAGGAGGGATTACCATGTTGGGATGAACCCGTTGAGCTTCCACCGTGCAAAAAGAAAGGCACTAGAGATCTTGGATGGTATAGATGGTGAGCAATACAAGCACACCAGGGAGTACGCCAATGCATTACTGCATTGGAATCAGGGTTCCTCAGCGTACATTCAGCGGGATGGAGTGTTCTTCCAGCGGATGTATGTCTCGTTGGCTGCTTGCAAGCAAGGCTTCTTGGCTGGCTGTAGGCCGATGATCTGTGTAGATGCTTGTTTCTTGAAGGGGAAGTGGGGAGGTCAGTTGCATGCAGTAGTTGCAAGGGATGCAAATGATGACATATTTCTGATAGCATATGCTGTATGCGAGTCTGAAACCAGGGAAACATGGACCTGGTTCTTGCAGGCACTGTTGGAAGTTATTGGGTACCCTCGTGAGCGTATGTGGTCATTCATGTCCGACCGTTAAAAGGTAATATTTATGTAATTGTCTTGTGCTCCTACAAAATGTAGTAAAAAATATTTTAACATGTCTATACTGAATATTATCAAACATGGGTTGATTCAGGCTTTAGAGGAACTGAAGCCTGGCTTGGAGCACAGCTACTGTGTTAAGCACTTGCATGCCAACCTAAAAAGGAAAGGCTTTAAGGGGAAGGAGTACAAGGATGCTCTTTGGGGTGCAGCCAGGGCACCCAACGAGATACAATTCAAGTTTTACCTTGAGGTAATCAAAGGAATGCACCAGGGTGCATACAACTACCTTGAGAAGGTTGACCCTAAGATGTGGTCACGCCATGCTTTTAGACCGAGCAGCTGTAGTGACATATTGTTGAACAACATTGCGGAGAGCTTCAATGCATGGGTGATGGAAGCGAGGGACCAACCGATTCTATCTTGTTTGGAGACAATACGGAGGCAGTTGATGAATCGATTTGATAAGAAAATGGCTGGAGCTGCAAATACAACTAATATAATATGCCCTAAGATCATGAAAAACCTGGAGTGAAATAAGAAAGAGGCTGATGATTATATATGTAATTGGAGTAATAACCTCCAGTTTGAGGTTGGCCACAGCCATTAGCCCAGGAGGGTCGTTGACCTTGAAGCAAAAACTTGTGGATGTGGCCGGTGGCAGCTAAACGGTATTCCCTGCCCTCGTGTAATTTGTGCAATATACAGAAACATGCGATACCCTGAAGAGTACATCAGCAAATAGTACTTAATGGACACATAAAGATTGTCATATGCCCCTAGTATTCATCCAATGCCTGGACCCAGTGACTGGCCTATTGACTGCGATGTAGACCCTATACAGCCACCGATTCCAAAGCCACAATGCGGTAGGCCAAAAAAGCTCAAGAGAAGAGGCATTGATGAGATAGAGGCATATGAAAGTGTTAAGGTCACTCGAAAGGGCTACGATGTATGTTGTGGAAATTGTGGTAAAAAATGCTATAATGCTAGAAGCTGCAGCCAACCTAAAAATCCAAACAGGAAGAAGTATCCCAAGAGGGTTAGGGAACCGAAGCCGAAGCCAACCACTGTGAGTTCTAATATAATTTTTTTTTAACTATACGAAATAAGCATGAATTGATTTATAATTGAATGTTATGTGTTTTCTATGTCCCAGGGACGAACCTCGGAAACAGTATCTACCCCTGGAAACAGTGACCCTAGAACACTTTTGGTCAACCATCTACAAGTCAACCATTAGGCAACCCTCAAACTACATCTCAGCCCATCAGGAATAGAGAAAGGCGGGTCTCTGTCCTATACCGGAGGTTGAGACAGGTGAGCTTCTCATAAAGTTTGTGTGGATTTTCCTTTAGGGACAAAATATTAATTTGATACTTATTACTTACAGCTACGGGAACAAAATTGAAACCCAGTGCATCAGCTGCAAGGAGGATCGCAACAGTATTACAAAACTGATTGTAATCTTTGACATTTAGTTAATTAGTGGTATATGTAAATTTTGAGATCTAGCCTTTGTGAAAGATGTGGATATGTAGAGTAGTGCACAAGTTGGTCATTTTTTAAAACAGATTTAATTGTAATAGATTATTATTAGTTTTGGTCATTCAAAGTAGTGAATGTAAATTTTGTGAATCTACACATTGAATGTGAATGAATGTGAAGTTATGAACCAGTTGGTTATTATTGGTTTTGGTCATTTAAAGTGGTGTATGTACATTTTGAGATCTAGACATTGAATGTGAATGAATGTGAAGTTGTGAAACATGTGGGCATGTTATTAAAGTTTTTTGGTCAAGTTCATTTTTTTTTTTTTTTTTTGTTTACAGCTTCAATTGTTTCATCAGGTTGGTTTATGAACAGGTTATTTTGTGAAAAGGTAAGAACCGAGGTACCATTTATGATAAATTTGAAAACCCCAGGTACCATTTATTGTACATTTGAAAACCTCAAGTACCATTTATTGTACATTTGAAAACCCCAGGTACCATTTATGATACATTTGAAAACCCCAGGTAAAAACCCGAGGTACTATTTCGTGTAGTGTTTGTTTCAAAATACTACTTTGTTACAAAATTTGTTACAAAACATGTTGCAAAATATGCAACATGTTTTGTAAGCAAATTATTTTGTGTAAGTAGGTACCATTTATGATACATTTGAAAACCCCAGGTACCATTTATGTACATTTGAAAAGCCCAAGTACTATTTATGGTACATTTGAAAACCCCGCGTAAAAACCCGAGGTACCATTTCGTGTCAAGTGTTTGTTTCAAAATGCTACTTTGTTACAAAATTTGTTACAAAACATGTTGCAAAACATGCAACATGTTTGTAAGCAAATTATTTTGTGTCAGTAGGTACCATTTTTGCTAAAGTAACAAAGCTTAGGTACCTATTTTGTTACATTTTAAAAACGCAGGTACCATAACTGTTATATTTATGAAACTGAGGTACCATAAATGTTACATTTAAAAAACTCAGGTACTATATGTGGCAATATGAATATTTTTTTCAAAATGCTACTTTGTTACAACATGTTGCAAAACACAATTAAGTGGCCACACATATTGCATTGTGTTCCCAATTGTTGCATATGACTGATTGTGTATTGTTCATTTTTTGCTAACAAATGGATTAATTGTTTCGTTTCAAAATGTTAGTTTGATACAGGACAATTTAAACTTAGACTTTTCAAAACTTACATAATTCACATACATATGTGAAACTACCAAGTCACTTTAGAAGTGCAACACAAGCAACTAACAACATTGTAAACCATGACAACAACAAAGCACACATAAAAATTTTCTCTCTTGCCCTATATATGTCATTTTCCTTTTGTAGACACTTCATGATTTCCATGTGTTTATCATCCGCCTTCCCTAACTGATTAGCCCTTTCTATGCAACTTTCCATTTCATTCTCCAAGTTTTTCATCATTGCCACCAATGTTCCATTTTCATCCTTCAGGTCATTAACTTTCTTCATAATTTGTTTTAAGACCTCCACACCCCTTGCACAAGTTGGTTTGTCCAGCCATTTGAAAAATTTGCATGCAGATTTTGTCTGCATGTTTAAGTATAGGAAGTCAGTAAGAACTTACTCAAATTATCTTGTGGAAGTTCTTTAGTCATAACAACAACAAAGCATACATGAAATTGCGAGGATGAGCTTACTCTTGAGTTGTAGGTGGCGCAACCCCAAAATCTTCAACCAGGGTTTTCCTCAGTCCAGGAGGTCTTTAATGGTGCTGGTAAATCGCAATAACATATGAACGACATCCCAACACGCCCCACCGAGGAAGATCCAGTTGATAACTATGTATGTTTGACTCAAATGCCAAAACAACAAAACAAAAAATAATAAAAAAAAAATAAATCCCAACTCAAAAACAAACCAATGGGTGAAGAACACACCATGTCTAAAGAACGGGAAACTTCTTTCCCCTCGGAATTTCGTAGGCGACTTGATGATGCCATTCGTCCGATTGTTCATCAGTTGCTCGGGAGAAAAGGTTGTGCAGGACCTGTGGGACACCACAGAAATATGCGTCGGTCTTACCTGCTTTAGTTCCTAAGTTTGATTTGGGGAGATTCGTCGGGCCGGAGCTGGTTAGGGTTAGGGGTCAGGATTTTCAGACATTTGGGGAAATGGGGAGGAGGAAGACGACTTGTTCAGTTTTTAAATTTCTCTCTTTTTTAAATAATTGAATGTGATTATGTGGATTTTCATAAGCACGTAGGATGGCTGAGGTGTGCACGGAGACAGGTGTCACGCATGTACACCGACACCTGTCCAATGACGTGGGTGAACGTTAGTTTTGGACGGGAAATCAGACGGATGTACCATTTTCGTCTTTTCATATACTACAGGTACCAAATTTGAAAAAAAGAGAAACTGATGGGGCAAAAATTAAAGGTCGTAAAGCACAGGGGTGTACATGGTATTTAACCCTAAAATATATTATGTGTGCATTATTTTTGTTTTTGTGTTTTTGTGTTTTTTTTGGAATTGTTGGACTTATTCCGAAAGAGTGGGCCCAAGTTAGCGGCAACGGTTAGAAGTCCAGGCCCAGAGTAATCTTTATCTTTACCCTCACCGCCAAGCCAGAAGCAGAAACAGCTCCAACTAGCAATCTCTGCCACAGTAATCCTAACTCTTCTTCTTCTTCTTCCTAGTTATTATTGAGAAATACAAGAGAAGCAGAGGAAATGCTGCTGGCAAAAGCTCCTCCTGCTCCAATACCTGTGAACTTGAGCGCCAAACCTAAACCAAGGCTCCTTGAACCCAACTGGAAGTCATCGAGGGGGCTCAAATTGGTTGTTAGAGCTGGGTATACTCGCACACCCCTGGAAACTTCTGGAGCTTATCAGCTTATCGATGATGACACCGGTGAAAAGTTCATTGTTTGGGGAGGAAGTGATGATGATAATCATGGCTCTTCTATTCCTTCCAAACACACTCTCTCCTGGAAACCATCCACCGCTAAAATTTTGAAAAAAAAGGAACGCTACAATGGTCCGGATGATGCTGGAGATACAACGACTTCCATAACTGGTAATTATGCTAATGAACCTGCTCTTTCTGCCCAATTATTGAATTTCTGCACAATGCATTGGAACCCTACCCCAATTGAAATAATTTCTGGCTGAATCCCTTAAACCAGCGCGCAGAAACGATCGAAATGTATGACCATTCCATACTAATGCCATACGCTTAACGTTCAAATTCTACCGAGGCATTTATTTAACATCTTAATGCCATATGCTTCTAGCTTCAGAGTTAGAGAAGCTATGTCAATAAAGAGGAAAGTCTTAAGTTTTCTCTGCTTCTATCTGCTAAGAAAATCATATTAGTAGCAAATCATGGGGCCGGTGGGTGGTGGCTAGTGAGGAGTGGGTTGGCTCAACTTTCCATGCAATGGGCTCCAATGAAGAAGTGGATTGCTGGGTAGTTCTGCCTTTTATCCCTGTTAAAATCATTTCTTGTCTTGGCCCCAAAATGAATTGAACTTATTGGTCTTGCGTTCCAAATGTATGGTTTTGAAAGAATTCAATTGCAATTGGATTTTAGACCTCATCTACAGGGAGGTTCGAAGAGGCTGAATGATTTATTTTTCTCATGTTTATTCATTTAATCCATTGCCCTCATAGGTTTTTTCTTGTTTGACAGGAAATGAGTGTGTGCCAGCTACTACAGCCAGTGGTTCTCGAACAGCATTTCAGAGGGGCTTTGCAGGAAATTTTGGGAGACTAAAACCACAGAGAGTGAGAGCTGCTGTAAAAAATACTTCTCAGACGAAGCAAAATGCAAGTGAAAATGATGACAAGCTATTTATAGAAAATAAGTCATTTGGTAAGTCTGTCATTTCACACCCTAAACTTGAACATATTGGGAGAAAGCAGAAAGAAAATGCCTTCAGAAATAGAGGAATAGTTGCAGGAGCTTCCCAGTCACAAGAAGTCAGCGACATGATGAAAATAAGGGGGACATCAGATGATTTTGATCATTCTGACATAACTCTGAAACAAGGTTTTGAACCATGCTTAGACAATCTAAACAAACCGGCTAAACATTCCAAATCTGACACTGAAACTCGGATGTCGGAAATTTCAGCTCCAAGAGTTTCTGCTCGTAACTTAAGAGGTTGGGGCAGTGGAGGTTCTACGCATAACTTTAGATCTGAATCGTCTGACTTTCTAAAGCAAAGGAGGAAGTTGTCCAGTGGCAGTGGCTTTTTTAGTAAAAGATCCTTTAGAGACTTGGGCTGCAGTGACTTTATGATTGAATCTCTAAAGGAGCTGCTTTTCTTGCGCCCTTCACATATACAGGTATATCGACATTATCTTCATGTTGGGAACATATAGGTACATAAGAAATGTAATCAACGTTTATTCGAAAAAGCAACCCCAAAGATTTGGGATCTCCATTCAAAGAATTTGGTTGGGCACATGATTTGGGTCCTATTAAATTTCAGAATTGTCCAATTCGTAATATTTGCCTGAAAATTTACTAGGTTCTTTTCAATTATCTGGTCTATGAATTAGTTCCACTGCTATTCTAGTACTTCAGAGCTTCTTACTTGCAAGTAACAGGTATCTGACTTTATGGCCATCTTATCTGCTCAGTTGCCATTTGACCATAAATACGTGGCCTTATGCATGCTCTATTTTCTTCCTATCTGATTGTATTTCAAGAGCTTGCTTCTTTTGCGATATGGTAGATCTTTCATAAAATTTATCATTGTAGTTGTTCTTTTATACTTCTGTAATTAGGTTTTAACCACCTTGTCCTTTTATGTAAATTCAATCTTTGGAAAAGCTGTTTACTTCCTTTGGGATAACATCACTCTTCTTTCTCTCTCTCTCCCTCTGTGTACCGCCCCCTCCGCCCGTGTGGGGGAACAAAACTGAGTTGTACATTGTCTTCTGGTTCATTTTGGTTTGGCTTATGTAATTGCATTACAAAACTGAGATGCTTTTACTGTCTGTGCCGACAATCATATTGCATTCCAATTTCCGGGAGGTGATCTCAGACACCTTGCATCTGTCTGGATTTAACACCATACCAGTATTTTTATGACAACCTCCTGCCTTAGGTTCAAGTAAAAGTGTACCTTACCTGTTACATTTCAGATGGCAGTTTGTAAGAAAGTACCTATCGTTGTTAACGCTTTATGATTTCTTAGAGGATATGATATACATCTACTTCAATTGGAACTAAGTCGTAGTTGA
Source organism: Alnus glutinosa (assembly GCF_958979055.1). Classification (NCBI taxonomy): domain Eukaryota; kingdom Viridiplantae; phylum Streptophyta; class Magnoliopsida; order Fagales; family Betulaceae; genus Alnus; species Alnus glutinosa. The sequence continues at coordinate 9,083,718 of NC_084895.1, forward strand.
ATTAAGTTTTGTATGATTTACATCTAATATAGTGTGAAGTTATGTAATTCAAACTGTACAAAGGTGTGCCCTAAACCATTTTTTTATTGGCTAAAACTCATATTTGTCAAAGAAAGCTCATTAAGCTTAAGTGTTGAGTGCAACTTATGCCGATGGTGGACATCTTGAATAACAGGCAATGACATTTCCACCTGTTATTGAGGGGAAGAGCTGTATTATAGCCGATCAAAGTGGATCTGGGAAGACATTGGCATATCTTGCACCAATAATTCAGCGTCTTAGGGAAGAAGAACTGCAAGAAGTTAGCAAAAGCTCATCACAAAATCCTCGAGTTGTTATCATGGTACCAACTGCTGAGTTGGCTTCTCAGGTCAGTTGCTCTTGTGCTCAACTCATATCAGCACACTGCTTTGCTGTATCACTTTTGCACGTTTTTCTTCATTTTGCTATATTTGGCTTTTAGTTTTCTATTAAATTTTGCTCAATCGGCTAGAGACTACGCCTCATGAAGCGGAAGTCACTAGTTTGAATCTCTCATTCCCTCCCCTTGGCGATAAAAAATTACTTAAAAAAAAAAAAAAAATTTAACTTCTGGATTTTGTTCTTTTAAGCATTAATGACGATTATCTCTTGTATAGATCTTGAATACTAGGGTTGCACCCCTCTGCACTTATTAATAATATGCTTTACCTATGTAAAAAATAAAAAATAAAAAATCTCTGTTTAATTCTGGCATGTTGTTGCTTAGATGACAGTTGACCAACCATCTCATGTTTCCATCTCTTCAATTTGTTTGACCTAAGTCTCCCTGCACAAGAAAGATGCACTGTTACATTTAGTGTATGAAATTTTTTTTTGTTTTTACTTTTTAGTTGTATTCACTTGCACTTTCTCTTTGATTAATCTTCCATCACTCTTATGGACCTCCGAAACTTGTACACTGACAGTAAACTTCAAATCTTGAAGGAAATAAGTTTGTGAATTGTAAATTTTGTAGACTTGAACCAGAACCATAACCATAATCATGACTTTGTTAATATTAGATCTAATTCTAGAACCATAACGATTAACGAATACTTTGTTAATATTAGATCTAATTCCTTTCTCATTTTCCTTCTTTGTGTCCTTTCTTCTTGAACTAATCCAAGAATATCTCATCTCCAATAAATTAAGCGATTAGGAATGTCAAGTTGCAGGGCTGCTTGGATGAGTGAAAAAAGAGGACCTGGAAGAGGTAGTTTGATGCAGGACAACCCCACAAAAATTAAGGAACTATGAAAGAGGGAGAGAAGCCAGAGAAAGAAGAGAAGAAGCCCTGAAGGGAGGGAGAAACATGAAACAAGGGGGGGATAATTGACAAACCATCACTCAGTTTTCATTCATCATAAGCTGTCAATTACAATAGAAATTTATACTTAAATAGACTAAGAGACTAAACCCTAGCCCTAGGGCAACACGGTCAACACCCATTTAATAACTTGCTTAACATATTTTTATTCACTTACCTAACATAACCTAAGACACTGACAATTTACTTTTATTGAATTACAATAAGAACCGACTCATAAAAATTAAATAAAACATAAACTAATACACTAAATTAAAACTGAAATAAAAATGAAAAATCTTGCTACCGCACTCTGCATCATAGTTACTCCTACCCAAAAAATCAAAAAGAAAAAGAAAAAGAGATGAGGTAGTTACAAAAGACGCGTGTATAATATTTTACAGATTGAATGTCCCTAGATAAGGGTACTTACCAAAAGAGGTAAAGGTGAAAAAAAAAAAAAAAAAAAAACTGTATATATCGCAGAATTGTGATTTGGAAGTCATGAAGCCTGAACAAATAGTAGGGATCAAGAGATATTTGAGTTTGTGGATTTAAAAATGGATTTTGTCCATTATTGAGATGATACTCCATGAAACTCATTTGATATTGGTTATCTTGATGCCATGTGATTGTATAATACGATAGTACGCTGCCGCACATGCATCAATGTAATCTCTAATACTATTTCCTTTCAAGTATGTTAGTACTACCTTGAGTTCGATGATTTGTATGAGCCCATAATTAACTTCTTGAATATATAAGTTTCATTGTGATGTAGAATCTCTAACCCTATTTCCTTATAAGTGTATTGTAGACCACCCTGATTTGATGAACTTTTGATTTGTATGAAGCCAAACTTCACTTTTTGAATATAAAACTTTCGTTGTACATAATGACTTCCTACAAATTGGACCCTTGTTCTCTATATTTTCTATAACAAAAACCATCTCAATATCCTTATACTGGGAATAGGAATTTTTATTAGGGATGTGTGTTGCATCATTTCTACTATGGGCCCTTTGCTTGTAGGGAAACTAGTTGTTATGCTATATAGAATATGTAAGTGTTAATTGAATAGGTAATCAAGACCCATGATGAAAAAATGTCACCATTTATAAATGCAATGTGATGCTTGTTTACATTTAAGTTAATAAAAATATTTTGACATATGGTTCTGGATATGTTATGACTGTTAATTTAAATGAAAACCTTTGCAGGTTTTGTGTAATTGCAGATCGATCTCAAAATTTGGGGTACCATTCAAATCTATGGTTGTGACCGGCGGTTTTCGGCAGAGAACTCAATTGGAAAATTTACAACAAGATGTCGATATTCTAATTGCGACGCCTGGTCGGTTCTTGTTTCTGATCAAAGAAGGCTTCTTGCAGTTAACAAATCTAAGATGGTAACCTAATTTCCCGTTAATTTATAACATATTTCTTTGTCCTATAATTGTGCCCATTTGTGATTTTTGAGAATTATAAGCATTTTAATATGAATTTTTGTGCAGTGGGTGTCATCCCATTTGATCTTGTATATTGTTCTCTAAGTGTACAATAAGTAGCAGCATAGTCTTCGTCATACTTGTAATCTTTGACAGGACAGCCTTTAAAGGTCAGAATCCTTTAGAATTCCTAGGGGATACACTACAATGTTGAGAGTGATGTGGTTCCTCAGGTTCTTTATAAGATACTCTATGATGTAGTTCCTAGGGTACTCTATAAGATAGAGTTCCTTAAATTTGAATGATTGTTTTCAGTTCATATGGTTATAATTTTGCCACCTCAACATTTATCACTTTTAAAATGTTCTTAATTTCTGATAAACATGAATTTTGGTTTGATGAAGTTAAGGTTGAGTTATTAAATGCAGTAAGTGCTTAGGTGGCAAAATATGAACCATTTGTTTGAAAACAATAGTTGGGCTTTTAAGAACTTGACAAAGTAGAGTATGCTAGGAACTTTAGAGGATTCTGATCTGTCTACAAAAACCTATTGTTAGTTAGAGGGTAAAATGGGACAAACTTAACTTATCATGTTTTAGATATTGTGAAGTATCTTGCATTGGGTGATAAAGGCTATTAAATAGGGGAAAAATCATGGGTGTAAGCTTAATTTTGAACGTGGAGAGAAGTTTTTAATGCAAACATGTATATGCTTTGCACAGTAATTTAGGGGATTTTGAGAGTTGTTGGTTAGCAACCACTTACCACATTAGTTATTTTCATATTCAATAATTTATAGGAAGAGAAAGAGTGAGGGGGGTTTCTCCAATATAAAGTGGAGTGGATGAAGTAGAAGTTGAATGGGAGTGCTATGTGATTAATGAAATATTTGTATCTACATGTACACAGTATAGTATGAATATACATATGTAGTTATGTTCCTGAAAATTTTGAGGATTTTAATGTATGTTGTATTAGAAATAATTAAAAAGGAGTTATGGAGAATAAATGTATTTTCTCAGTCCCAATGTAATCAATGAATTCATTATGACTCCAGCTGGTATTAATCTACTTTGTTTACAAGCATAGCCTCCAGACTCTTCTGTATTCATGTTCAAATTTCAACCTGTTGTTCCACTCATTGATTTTAATCTAAAATTGTCCTTCTCAGTAGTTCAGCTAATCTTCTCACTTTATGCATATAGTATGAAGTGAACTTGTAGTAACATGCTATAAGAGTGTCGATACTTGGCAACCAATTTTACTTTTGATGTGGAATTGCTCTCAATATAAAATTGTTTAATGCATGTAATTGGCTGAGAACTAGAGCTGACATGCTATGTAGTGAGTAAATAAGTGCCTTTCACCCATTTAATAGGGATATTTATATAGTACATGCTTGCCTCATGGCTGCTCAGAAAATGAAGGTGATTCAACTTATGTTTTCCTTATGGCCATGATTAGGACATACTTCATGTTGGTTTCTTTCACTGGCTGGTATGTGTCCATACTAATCTGACAAAAGCTAAACAGTAGCTGTGCTGAATGTACCTTGTATCTTCCTTTGGTGCTGCAGCTGTACTGTTATTGTCTTCCACTGGAACAAATTTTAGTTTGGGGAACTCCTAGTTGTGACCCATCAAATAATCTTTATTACCTGCATTGATGGATCTACCAGCATGGCACAGCTATGTTTTACAAGATATTAAGCCAGTGCTAAAATTAATTAAAACGTTGTGTTGCAGCGCTGTGTTGGATGAGGTTGATATACTCTTTAATGATGAGGGTTTTGAAGTAGCATTGAAAAGTTTGATAAATTCTGCACCTGTTACCGCACAATATCTATTTGTGACTGCAACTTTACCACGAGAGATATACAACAAACTAGTTGAAGTATTTCCCGATTGTGAAGTGATCATGGGACCTGGTATGCACCGTATAAGCCCTGGCCTTGAAGAGGTTGGTTTCAATTGTTCTTTTCTTTTCTTTTCTTTTCTCTTTCTTTATTATTGTTGTTATTAGGCCTAATTACATTTTGATCCTTCCAAGTTAGCTTAATTGTCAGTTTGGGTCATTTAGTTTCTAGTTTGGGTGATGGTCACGCTAAAGTTTCATATTGTTGTCAATTTAATCCATCCTTCCATTTCTGTCGCTTAGATTCATTAAATATTGTGAGACTTACATGTGATTGCCAAAACAACGTCCTACTGTTAAAAGAAAAATTGTGAAAGAAAAATTGCTCTAGGAATAAGAAAAGAGAGCAAAATAACTGTCTTTCCTTCTCTCTTCTGTCTCTCTATTCTCCAGCCCTCATGCGTGGCTACAATCCTACAATCATCAAGTTTGTTCAGTACCACAGAAACCTCAAACCTCTTTCTCCGTCAAAACCTTCAAGACACATTGACAATTCCACATTGGATGACAACAGCAAAGGCGAGCTCATAGTTCCCTCGTTTTGGGCTCATTTCTGGCCCCATTTTGATTGTACTGCCACAGATGACGATGACAAGGTTGAAAGGTAGCTAACTGGGGTGTGAAAAGAAAAGAGAATGAGCTTGAGCAGTTGAGGATGTTGGGATGAGAGTACCAGGTGGTCTAAGTTCTTATGACTGAGAAGAAAGTTCGACGGTGGTACAGTTTCTATGGGATAGTGATGGATTTGGCAGTGGTGGGTGGCTAGCTTCAGTAGGAATTGGACTCAGCTTTTCCCCCTTCTTGCAAAGTGCTCCATCATATTCGAAGTATTAAATTGTAATAGCAAAAAAAAAAAAAAGTGAAAAAGAAAGAAATACCTGGAAGAAAGCAAAGTAGTGATAAAGTTTGGCCAGTAACCATTGAAAACTTGAGACTCTTTTTTTTTTTTTGATAAGTAAAAACTTGAGACTCTTTTAATGGTATGGAGTTGGTGATTTTATTTTTTTTGCTGCCATAGGTGTCTGAGCTAAAATTCAGGTGGGTCCAATAATGCACAGCACACAAAAATTTCTTCTTTAAGCATTAAAGATATACATGGGTAAGCATTGAATATAAAAATGTGTAAAATGTTCTAATCATGATTATTAATTACAAGGTCGCATGTCCAGGTTCTTGTAGACTGCAGTGGAGAAGATGGGATTGAAAAAAATCCAGAAACTGCTTTCTTGAATAAGAAATCTGCTCTTCTGCGGCTGGTGGAGGGAAGCCCAGTGTCCAAGACAATTGTTTTCTGTAACAAGGTACGTTCGAGCTCTTATATGCATTGGGGGCTCTCTGTGTAATTCTAGTATAGCTGGCTTGTGTCTCACTGTGAATTTTGCCAAGTTCTCAGTTTCTTACTTGATCAACATATATAGAGAGAACATATTAGAGTTGTAAGAATAGATTATTTATCTAACATTTAATTCATAAGTTATTTGAAAGCTTTCTGATTTACGGTAGCTTGTACCTTCTTAATTTGCAGATTGACACATGTAGAAAAGTTGAGAATGCATTAAAACGTTGTGATAGAAAAGGAACTCGTGTCCAAGTTCTGCCCTTCCACACTGCTGTGGCTCAAGAATCAAGGCTTGCAAATTTTAAGCAGTTCACCCGTTCTCAGGCTGATGAAGTCTCTCAGTTTTTGGTTTGCACTGATAGGTATTTTATTTGGGTTTTATGCATTATTCACCTTTGTTCAACTTTCATGGCACCAGCACTAGGGTCAGGTTATTAACCTTTCTATAAGATGAAATGCATAATATAGCAGCTTTGATGTAGCTGAATTTGTTTTTTCAGAGCATCCCGCGGAATTGACTTTACCGGGGTGGATCATGTTGTACTTTTTGACTTCCCACGTGATCCTAGCGAATATGTGCGCCGGGTTGGGAGAACAGCTAGAGGTGCTGGAGGGAAGGGTATGGCATTCATCTTCGTGGTTGGGAAGCAAGTTTCCCTTGCACGAAAGATAATGGAAAGAAGCCAAAAGGGTCACCCATTGCACGACTTGCCATGTGCTTAGCTGATGAGTTAGAAAGCGTTCCTAGAAGGAACGATAACTGATGCAATCGCTGACTACTGCTGGTGAATGACCGGCAACTGCGAAAGAGAGAGACCTCAATAGCTCATGCAATTGCATTCTGGAGGGAAACACGCAGTATTTCCAGCTTGTTCTCTCAGCTAGGCAATATTTTACGTAGTTGCTACTTTGTATTGTTTCCATCTGAGAAGAAAAGAAGGAAAATGAAAAAGAACGTGTACTTGCATAATCATCACTTTCAGGGCAAGTAGTAACTTAACCAACGGATCTTGCTTGCAAGTTGCTCGGTTCTTTTGAAGAAGAATCTTAACCAATGGAACAGGCTAAGGCTAAGGGCATAACATATGTTCCTTACATCTTACATCTATTCTTTTACATTGGTTTTGTACTGGTACATCTGCTCTATATTCTACAAGAAATAGTCGAAGTTATAATTGGAGTTTCTTAAGTTGAATTTAGGGAAAATGATTCTTACACAACTCAAGATACATTGGTGGGATTTATTCATGCTGGGACTCACATGTATGGGTCTCACCAATGTATTTTGCGTTATATAGGAATTGTGTAAGTCGGTTGTGCAACAAACACATCACATATCCATGACAAATCAGGATATCACAATCTCCCAACCCAAAATCCTAACATTTTTGGATAAGGCTCTTTATTGCACTGTAATGTCCTGATGCCATACCACGTTACTAGGTTAGCTCTAATACAATTTGTACACCAAGAAAAGAGCTAGCAATATCTTCACCATACCCAAAAAGAGCAGTTAAAGTTTCAATTTGATTTTCCTAGAATTATGTATAAAACCCATTCTCACCTACTACATAATGAATGTGGGACTTGGTACTAATGTAATGTCTTTACAATTTACCTTTTCAATGCGAGACTAAACACATTCATTGCATAACAATATGTGATTTCACCCTAGTTAAATCCCTATCATCCTCATTAGGGGTGTCTTTTCATTATAATCTCCTAGAACCACATTCCATAACTAGTTTGTAGTGACCCACATAAACATTAGCCACATATGCTCTATACTTCGAAAGGGCTAGTCAAAATTATATTGAGAGCTCCCTAGAATCACTTACAAAACTTAGTTCTAGCTATCACATAACCAATGGGAGACTTAATGTTACAGACCAAAGGAGCAAAAACAAAATTCTGCAGAAACAAATCAACATCAGAACAAACCATTCTGCAGAAACAGAGAGCAAGCACAAAGCTACACTAAGACCCCATTCTCAATACCCAAATTACAACAGATGTCTACATTTCCTGTAGTTCTACAAAAATGACCTTTCGTTAGCATTCTTTTTCTGCTGCGGTAGGCCGAGTGGGAGAGAAACAGAGAGGATTTTCTTTCCTGTTTTTCTCACACTGAACCGAGAGAGAGAGAGATATGCAAAGAAAGAAAGAGAGCCTCTACAAGAGAAAAACAGAGAGAATTGAGAAAAGAAGAAGCTGTTCTAGAGTTGCTGGCCAAATGAAAAACCAGAGAAAGGAGAGGCCGGGAGTGAAAACTGAAGAGGGGTTGCTTCCTAATTATATAAACCTTGAACAGTTTCGATCACTTTGGGAGGAATTGATCCAACGGCTGGGATAACAGCAGGTGTGCGATGAGTCACTAGCGTCAGCATTATATCCCTTATCATCAACTAACCGGCACTTAGCTTCTAACTTAGGAACTAACCCGCGTAATTTTGTTTCTGTAGTTCTGCGTCGATCGAGCGCCAGTTATTGGCGATCGAGCGTCATGTAGATCGATCCCCTATTTACGGGATCGATCGTCGTGTTGATCAAGCGCCAAAATGTGTAGATTGATCGTCGTCGCAATCGAGCTCCACTTCTTGTCGATCGAGCGCCATCCTTAGCTTAGCTATTTATAATATCGTGTTTTGTTCTATATATATATATATAGTTGCAATATGTTTTTATTTCTATTTTGATTTATAATTATAAACGTGCTTCAAATACTAATGAATATTTAATCTTATAAATATACATATAAATTACCAATGAATATTTAATTCTATAAATATTCATACCATTTTTATATTATTTTATCATTATTATTAGGTCATAAATTCTAATTTAAGACATTATATTTTATGTCTTAAAATCTGGGGCACTACAAAAACAACACCAACAGAAACTATACAAGCTAACAACATCAAACCGTCAAGTTAAAGTTTAGGATGTTACCTCTCGAAGGGAATAAACCCAAGATATCCTCCTCTCTCCCAAACCTTCTCCTTTTGCTTACTCTAGGGTTCTCAGGTGAAAAGGGTGACCAAAATGGGAGGGCTGGATGTAAGGATGAGTTTATAGAACTCTAATGGTTGTGCAATTGGGCTGAGTTGTCCAAGGTTTTAAAAAAAAATGCTTCCAGACACTCATCAAATGTTCGAGATCCAACATTGAACGTTCAGCATCCTACTTGATCATTTGAGATCCAACTTGAACGTAAGTCATCGAGCATTTGATGTCCCACCCGAACGTTTGGCCTTCACAAAAAATCTTAAAAGTTCAAAAACTCTACCTCTAAACACTTGTAACAATCTCCATACTCAATTATACCAATTAAAGCATACTTATCCCAAATTAAATGTCAGGGTACTACACGTTGTCCTCTACCTCGAATTCCAGTTTCCGTCTAAACTTGTAGACATAGCTCTTCTATCGACTTCAGACTGCTTCCATCCTCTATCTAATGAGAGCTACTTTGTCTCGGGTATCTTGAATCATATCTGGCCTAAACAACTGTCTCTCGCCAACGTTGTTCCAATACAACGACAACTAACATCATCATTTAGCAAAGTGATATGACCAAATTTTGTCAAAGTGATACGAGAAAATTTTGTCTTAGTTTAGCATGCAAGACTCCAAGAAAGGGTTGCTTCCCTTCAGGCATGAAGTTCCTCTTTCTAAGGAGTAGTGTCTTAAGACACCTAAAGAAGAAGAACAAATGAAGGCAGTTCCTTATGCTTTAGTAATAGGAAGCCTCATGTACATCATTTTACTAGATTGACATTTGATCTATAGTCATCATGGTCATCATATATCAGTAAAATCCTAGACCACTTCTTTGAGTAGCGATTAAGCATATGCTCAAGTATCTTTAGAAAACAAGAGATTATATGTTTGTCTACCATAGTGAGGATTTGACACCCACTGATTATATAGATTCGAACTTCTAGTCGAATCATGATTCCTGGAGATCTACCTCACGGTATGTGTTTACTTTGGGTGGTGGAAAGGCTGAATATGTTGCAGCTTGTGAAGCAGTAAATGAAGCTGTTTAGCTCAAAAAATTCTTGATGGATCTTGGTGTGATGAGTATGGAGTAGTCTCCTATCATGTTTTGTGACAACATTGGAGTGGTTGTACAATCTAAAGAACTGATAAATAGCAAGAGAGGGAAACACATTGAGTGCGAGTATCATCTTATTAAAGAGATAATGACAAGTGGAGACGTGGTTGTGACAAAGATAACTACAGCAAAGAATTTGGCATACCTTTCACTAAAACTTTGTCTCAAAAGAATTTTGAGTCTCACTCAAAGGGAATATGTGTCAAATGTATACCAAATTGGATTTGAAGGAAAGTGGGAGATTGTTAAGGATAGTGACCTAAAACCCAATTTGCTTTGTGTGACATTTTCGGTTTAATAATGAAGTTTTTTTTTCTTAATTATTTTCTTAGATAAATTAGAACATTGGGCATATCTTTACATAGATGTGTGTGACATTTATGTATATGTAGTCCTTAAGTTATATTGAATATGATTTAGATATGCTAATGAGATTATCATATAGAAGATATAAGCCATAATACCTTGTGACTTACAAACGCTCATTCATAGTAAGTGATAGAATTGAGCATTCTATCTAATAAGATTATAACATATCAATCATAATGATATATCTTGATCATGGAAGCGGAAACTTCTAATTGATATGTTAGTATGGTTACAATGCACTAAACTGGACCATATGAGTTGTTATTGTATAAACTATTGTCAATTAAATAACTTGAACTCACAACTGCTTATAGCATTGACTCTCAATCTTGAGAGGAATTTGAACTCAAATGTGAAGTGTAGGTCACTTTAGGACAGAAATTTCATACAAACCAGTTTGTAGAAAATTTCATACAACCTACATATAAAATTGACATGCGTCTCATGGCAAATAGCATGTGCTTCTCACATGCTTTTTTAAGAGCATTAATAAAAAATAAAAACATGTGCTTCTCACATGTTTAAAGGACACATGTTACTCTTATATGTGGGTTGTATGAAATTTCTTACAAACCAATTTGTAGAAAATTTTTGTCCATCACTTTAATACATTTAGAAGTGAGATCTTTCATGGTCAAAATCTGTGTAGGAACACTTCTCCAGATGGAATTCATAATCACTTTACTAAAATTAAATATACTAAATGAAATATTGACTTAGAGTGAGAATAATCATTGATAATGTCGTGTGGGAGAGAGAAAGACAAATAAGATCTCATTTTCAAACTTGCATAAGAAACTTCAGCCAGGCTGAACTTGTAGCGAGCTGTGTATGGTGTGGTAATGGCTATTTTAGTTGGCATGGGAAGAGAAAAGTATAGTGAATTTCACCACGAACACCTAGGTAGTAGCTAGCTAGCTCGTGTGAAAACGATATAAATAGAGGCGCTTCAAAACGACGTGAGCGATAGAGCAGATCGATCATATTCAAACCATGGCCTTGAAATATTTGATGACATCACTTGTGTTTCTGGGATTACTGATTACCGTTGTCTTCTCCAACAAAGCAAGCAACCCTGCAGACATCACTTCCGACGTCTCACTGATTAATATTGAGGGGAAGAAGCTTCTAACTAATAATTACAAAGGAATGGGGAGAGACATTGTTGACCAAATCATTCAAGCCTTTAAAGCAACAAAAGCTAGTGCGCCTGGGTATCCCATTCATGCTTTCTTCCCATTATGAATTTACGCTTAATTATGAAATCATAATTCTACTTGTTATTAGTTTGATGCGATTTCAGGTCTTAAGTTATTTATTCTCTAAAATAGTCATGGATTCTGCACATTACGTGTTAGACCGTCGATATATTGTTACCAAACTGAATAAGGAATAAGTACTCCTTTAACCCCAAAAGGGTGACCCGGTGGTTAAGGCATGGGGCTTTTAGGGTGTGATACCAGTAAGGTCACAAGTTTGAGACTTGCCAGGTGCTACCTCCCATTTAGGCCAGCCACTCCAATTGTGTAGAAGGGGTCTTCAGGCCTCTGACCATCTGCCGGTGATTTAAGGCCCAATGCTTGAAGTGGCATTGGACATTGAGCTAAGAGATTAGTCTAAGGATTCAAGTTGGGCCTGTACTCGGCGACGCAGGGCTTCCAACCCCCTGGCTCAGCCCGATGTAAGCCCGGCTAGTGGCGAACTGGAATACCCTGAATCTAAAACAAAAATACCTTTTGTTTTCATCTCTTTTTTTGTAAAGATGAAGAAAGAAATTCTATTTTCTCTTATGCCAACCAGGAACGCAATTTTATTGTCTGCTTTCTTATCCCTTTCTTTCGTCAGTAAAACAGAGCCAAGATTCCCCAAGGAAGAATTACCATTGATGGCACAATAGTCACCTTGGATGAACCCTAAAAGTAGTGGTGAAACTGGGTTGCATCCTACAAATTAATCACCATCAGTTTAATCGCTGACGATAAAGGCAAGATCAACCCTTAATTGCCTTTGATTTGGGAGGGACCTGAGATAGGAAAAGAAAGTTACCTCCTTCTACTAGCCTTCTCAATAATAGACAGCATGAACTTCAATGTTGGCAGATAAGAAAATATATTTGCTTCATGACAGCAAACAGGAAATCTTGTGCAGGACAATATTCTTATATGTCACGAACTTAAACCAGAAAAGGGCTAGACGTTAACATGAATAAGAGCCGATCATGAAACCACACATCACATGCAACAACAGAATGAACCGCAGATCAAGACATATCAGCAAACAGATTAAGAACCGAACACAAACAGCTGTTAGTTTAAAGACATCGGCAACCATACTCTGTACAAAGACCAAAACTGGCCAAGAGTTATAAAAGTTGGTTCATTTTATTCTTCTTCATCATCATCATCTCCATAGCAACAAGGTATCAGCTAGTGCACATGAACATTTCAGCCCTAATGGGTACCCTCAGATTTCTGCGAAAAATAAGAAAGATTATGAAATTACAATATCGAAGGAAAAAATAACAGTTACAAATATTAGATCCTGGCACCCATTTTATGAGAACACCAGAAGAAACAGAAGAAGAATAGCATAAAAGTAGGAAAAGATTTTAAGTGGAACCAACTACTCAAATGCCAAGATCATCCAAGAGAGAAGCTTTCTCAATGAATAAATAAAGGGCCACGAAATAAATAATAAAACAAACGCACTAATATGACAATCCTACACCAGACACCACTTCCACTCGAAGCATAGGATTGGGCAACAGGACAATGTCGAGGCTGATCTTAACATAAATTCACCTATTTGGCTTTAATCTCTTACATCTCAGTCATGAGAGAGAGAGAGAGAGGGTCACCAACAACTAGAACCACTTCTTACTGTATTATTTGAGGAAAGACTAGTTCGGTGTCAACGCATAAATCAAACCAAAATCTACAGCTACAGTGCATACAAGTATCATTGCACAGTACAATAGCTATTATCTAAAAGAAGGCTATACCATTTGACTTATAGTTATGGGGGTCGTGGGAGAGGGCAACAGAACCTTAAATGAAGAGGAAGGCACAATTTATGTTTTCTGGACTTTAAAATGAACAAAATGTACAACCTTGAGTACTAAATACGAATTAGAGAACCCAAGCACCTAAGTCTTCCTACTACATGCAGTACTTGATCTTCCCCCTCAAACCATGCTTTTTACTAGTTCAGTTTTCTGTGTGCAACTGTGTTTATTAATAAGACGCCTATTTTGTCAAACAAATTAATATGATTCTTATGACCTGATATTCTTGGCTCAACCTGGCTGACAGCAAGACACTTCTGCCATTGGTTACAACACCTACTCCATTATATGCTGATTTCCTTTTTAACAAGTCAAACTCATATAAACTCAGTTCGACTCGTATACCTCATATAAACTCGTATAACTTTATTTTTATTATTTTTTATAATATGATTTTTAAATTTTTTAATGAGAACATGTTAGTGAGGTGCCTCTGGGGATGTCACTTCGTTGATTGGTGTTACTTACCCTCATGCGGGGCCTCTGGTGGTATTCTTATCATGTGGGATAGAAGGGTTGTTGAGAAATTAGATGTGTATGTGGGGGAGTTTGTTGTCGCTTGTTCTTTTAGGAGCGTAGCCGATGACTTTACTTGGGCCTTCGCGGGGGTATACGGTCCTAACCTTGACTCTGTTAGAAGATTACTCTGGGACGAGCTGGCTGGCCTTGCTTCTTGGTGGGAGATGCCTTGGTGTATTGGGGGTGATTTCAATGTCATTCGTTTTCCTGCTGAAAGGTCTAGGGAAGGTCGCCTTAACGCTGCTATGATGGAGTTCTCATACTTTATTTTCGAGCAGGGCCTCATGGACTTTCCTCTCGCTGGAGGGACTTTCACGTGGTCCAATAATCAGGAGAACCCCTCCTGGTCTCGTATTGACAGATTTCTTGTCTCTCCAGATTGGGAGGTCAAGTTTCCAGGGTCTATTCAGAAAAGGCTTCCTAGATTGTGTTCTGATCATTTCCCTATCCTCCTGGATTGTAGTGGCATTCAATGGGGTTCCAGACCGTTCAAGTTTGAGAATATGTGGTTGAAGGCTGAAGGGTTTGTGGATAGGGTTCGGCTTTGGTGGGAGTCTTATCGCTTCCAGGGTTCTCCTAGCTTCATCTTCACTCAAAAGCTTAAGGCTTTAAAGATTGATCTCAAGAGGTGGAATGAACAGGAGTTTGGCAATGTGGAGTTTCGCAAAAAATTGCACATGGAAGAGTTATGTACTCTTGATAGGTTGGAGGAACAACAAGGTTTATCTTCTGAAGAAAAGGAGAGGAAATGTGCGGTCATCAGAGATCTGGAGAACTCTACCTTGCAGGAAGAGATTAGTTGGAGACAGAAGTCTAGGGTTCTGTGGCTGAAAGAGGGTGATAAATGCACTAAATTCTTCCACCGGATTGCTAACTCGAACAGGAGGTCTAATTCCATAGAGTCGCTCTCCATCAATGGCTCTGTTTCATCCGACCAGCAGGTTATCAGAGAACATGTGGCTCAATTCTATGAGTCTCTCTTTACAGAACCCTTCCCATGGAGACCTAGAATGGATAATATTGCTTTCGACACCTTGGATGCAGCTGAGGCCTCTTCTTTAGAACTTCCTTTCGAGGAGGTGGAGGTCTTAGAGGTGGTGAAAAGCATGAATAGAGACAAGGCACCTGGTCCAGATGGGTTTTCTCTTGCGTTTTTCCAAGACTGCTGGGATGTGATCAAGACAGATCTTATGAGGGTTTTCTGGGACTTTCACTCTCAAAGCAAGTTTGTTAAAAGTGTTAACGCCACTTTTATTGCCTTAATTCCGAAGAAGTCGGGGGCTGTGGATCTAAAGGACTTTCGTCCTATCAGTCTTGTTAGTGGTGTGTACAAGATCATTGCAAAAGTCCTTGCAAATAGACTTAAAAAGGTGGTGGAGAAGATTATATCATCCCCTCAAAATGCTTTTGTGAAAGGCAGGCAAATTCTTGATTCAGTTCTTATTGCCAATGAGTGTTTGGATAGTCGAATCAAATCCGGCGATCCAGGGTTACTTTGTAAGTTGGATGTTGAGAAGGCCTACGATCACGTTAACTGGGATTTTTTACTGTATATGTTGAGAAGATGTGGCTTTGGGGAGAGATGGTGCTCTTGGATAGCGCATTGTATATCTACGGTGCGATTCTCTGTGCTGGTGAATGGCTCCCCAACCGGTTTTTTCAGTAGCTCCCGTGGCCTTAGACAGGGTGATCCTCTGTCACCATTATTGTTTGTCATTGTGATGGAGGCTCTTAGTAAGTTCTTCTTCGCTACTGTTCAAAAGGGCTACCTTTCAGGGTTCTCTGTGGGTTCTGGCAACAGCGAAGCTATTAACATTTCTCACATATTGTTCGCAGACGATACTTTAGTCTTTTGTGGGGCTAATTCTGATCATCTTCATTATCTTCGTATGCTCCTTATTTCTTTTGAAGCTGTGTCAGGATTGAAGATTAATCTGGCCAAATCTGTGATGGTTCCTGTGGGTGAGGTGGATAATATGGACGGTCTGGCTAACATATTGGGTTGTGGAGTGTCCTCTCTTCCTATTAAGTATCTTGGTCTTCCGTTGGGAGCTCCTTTCAAGGCTAAGTCTTGTTGGGATGAAGTTGTAGGGAACATTGAGAGGCGGTTGGCTAGCTGGAAGCGGCTGTATTTGTCGAAGGGGGGTAGGGTTACCCTTATAAAGAGTACTCTCTCCAACCTTCCTACATATTTTCTCTCTCTATTCCCTATTCCCTCCAGTGTTGCTAGTCGCATTGAGAAGCTGCATCGTGACTTTTTGTGGGGTGGCATAGGCGACGAATTCAAATACCACTTGGTCAGTTGGTCCAAGGTTTGTCATCCTATTTCTGAAGGTGGTTTGGGCATAAGAAACTTGAGAATTTTCAACAAGGCGCTGTTAGGGAAGTGGTTGTGGCGTTATGCTTATGAGAGAGAAGCTTTGTGGAAATCCGTGGTGGATGCGAAGTATGGCTCTACTAGGGCTGGTTGGTGTTCCTTAGATACCCCTGGGTCTCACGGTGTGGGGAGTTGGAAGAACATTAGGAAGGGGTGGAGCTTGTTTTGTAGATATACCAGACTTATCTTGGGTAATGGGTCGAGGATTCGTTTTTGGGATGATGTTTGGTGTGGAGAGATGTCCCTCAAGGAAGCCTTTCCAGTTCTATATGATATAGCTTGTGTCAAGGATTCTTTGGTAGAAGACCATTTGGTAGTGGTAAGTGGTTCCTATCAGTGGGATGTCAGATTTTTCCGTGATGTTCACGATTGGGAGGTGGAAGTTATGGCTTCCTTTTTCTCCTTACTGTATTCATCCAAGGTGGCTCAAGATGGGGGGGACAGGCTTTGGTGGACCCTCTCTTGTAAAGGGTTTTTTGATGTTAGATCATTCTATAAGGCTCTTGCCTGCAAAGAAGCTTCTTTTTTCTCCTGGAAAAGTATTTGGCGGACCAAGGCCCCATTGAAAGTGGCCTTCTTCGCTTGGACGGCAGCGTTAGGGAAAATCCTCATCTTGGACAATCTCAGAAAGAAGCGTGTCATTGTGATTGATAGATGCTGCATGTGTAAAATGACCGGGGAGACTGTGGATCATCTTCTTCTTCATTGCGAGGTTGCACGCGCTCTTTGGTATGTCATCCTTAGCCGGTTCGGTCTGTATTGGGTGATGCCTTCTCGGGTGATAGACTTATTTGCATGTTGGTGGTCGGGGGGACGGTCCCGTAGTGCGGTCGTGTGGAAGATGGCTCCTTGTTGTCTTATGTGGTGCTTGTGGACGGAACGCAACGATAGACAGTTTGAGGACAGAGAAAGAACCATAGAGGAGCTCACTTCCTTTTTTCTTCATTCTTTGTACTCCTGGACGGCTGCGTATTTAGCACCTCTAGAGATTAGTTATAACGATTTCCTTGTATTGCTTTCTTCTTCTTCTTCTTAATTGTCTCTCTTGTATACCCCCTGTATACTTGATTGCGCTTTTCGTTTTTCTAATAAAATTTTCTTCTTACTTATCAAAAAAAAGTATTTTAAAAAGTAAAAATGAATTCTTTTCGTAATTTAATAGATATAGCTTAAATTATCGTAATTATGAGCCTTTATATAGATATGTGTATTTGTGGGTATATGAGTGGGTTTGTGTGTATGTATCTATGTGTGTTTGTAATGAATATATATACATATTATAGGACAAACATATAAATTCGAGATTATATTGGTTAAGATTCGAGTGAACTTATCTAATTACTCTAATAATAAATCTTAACAATAATTAAATAACTAATAATAAGTATGGATTTACGAAGAAAAAAAACCCTTAAACAATCACAACATTTAATTTACATATGGAATGAATAAATTGATTGAGTAGCTTGTGAACAACCTCGAGTTCATTTGAAAAATTAAATGAGCCAATCTTGAATATTCAATACTCAGCTCGACTCGGCTCAATTACAGCCCTACTACTAGGTTTACATACATATAACGAGCATTTGGAGCCCTAATGCTTGATTTCATTGCTGGGTAAAGTAAGTCAGAAAAGAAATTTAAACTTCCAAAATATGAAACTTTACCAGGATAATTACAGCCTAGGATATCCAACGACTTCAAAAGAACTGAACGAGGAGCCGTATGAGGTGAAAATCTCATGTACAGTTATGAGGAGACGACAACTTCATTTTCTGACCCTAAAACAACTATGTGGCTTTTTAGCAGAATTTTTCTATTTGTGGAAACAAAATCCAAGCGTAAAATAGTTTCAAGATTACCACTCTTAGCCCCCCATCATTATCAGAGAAAAAAAGAGCATATCATATTCTGTCCACAAACTGTGAGCTTCTAAGAAACCTAGTGACCAATAAACATGCCCTGCAGAAGGGAAATTCTGATGACAATGAAGTTAGCCAGCTTGCTCAGTTGATCTCAACATTTTAAATGCGCTCAAAAGCATATCTAAACTCAGGAATCCGGACCAACACAAGAGCTAAGGCCTCATTTGGTTGCACATACGCAATTATTCAAACGTTTTTCTGTTTATTTATTTATTTCTTGTTTAGAAGAAGCAAAAAATGACAGAATCAGAAATTGCATCTGCTGGATGAGTCAATAACTCAGAAAATCGCAACACTGGAAAGATTTTAGAAACAGAGCACCATATAATAACATAAGGCTCCATATATTTTTGCAAGAGTGATGCGGAGGGTCCATACCTTGTCACTGTCAGCATCCTCTTTCTCTTTAGCAGCTTTCTCTTTCTCAGCCTTTCTCTTCAGTTTCTCCGCCCTCTCCCTCTCCATTCTCTTCACACAAAGAAACAAATCGGTTGATCAATGGTCAAGAACGAAGGGAGACAAAGCCAAACAAGAAGCAAGAAAGTGATTACAGAAACGAAAAAAGGGAAATGGATAACAAAAGAATAGGACGAAAAATTAAACTGTGGTTGATGTTTCTGAGAAAGACTCCGAAAATAAAATAAAAAATAAAACAAAATGTTTCCTTCAAAGCGTCTCAGATTAAGAAAAAAAAAAGCATTGAATATCAAAATTTCTTCTCTTCTACTCTTTCTCAGCATCCAAACAGAGGTTCTTTCTTTCGATGAATAAGTAATAATTAAAAAAAAAAAAAAAAAAAAATCCGAACAGAGGTTCGCTTAATATGTTGGACTGGAATCGCTTTGATCGTTTGAAGGAAAAAGATTCCGAGACAAACAGTAGCGTGACTATTTTTTTTCCAGCGCTATATACATTTCCTCAGAAACCAAACAGAAAAATAATAGAACACCTGGATGTAGACGTTCTCAGCAGCGCGCTCCTCCTCGCTCAGAACCCGGCCCTTGCCGTCGCTGAAGTAGCGAGTTGCACCCCGAGTCGACTCCATTCGACGCGTCACACTCACTGAGACTCGGCTAAGCACGGATCTCATGGCCATTTCACGATTTGGGCTTTTCTTCGTTCCTAGTCAACTCACGGCTTTTATAGCCAGTTCGGACCCGGGTCGACGATCGAAAGCGATGTAGAAGCAACTGGGTGTAGTGTCGGCGCACGTGGTTTTGCGTTACTTGCGTCAGGGTGTAGTCTATCCGTTTGCACGTGAGAGACGCGACCTGTTTTTGGAATATGATGAGGAGCTTTTTTCCGCTTTTCACCGTTCATGAATAGTTCGTTTGGCAACACGATCTCAAAAACAAATATCATTCTGTTTTTGCTTTTTTTAAAAAAAAAAATTAATTATATTTAATTTAATTTTTTCTAAAAAATTATATTTTATTCAATTTTTTTTTTTTTAATTTCATCTCACAAAATCAAATTTTAGAATTCGGACACCAAATAAGAATTGAATTCTGATTTTAAAAATCGAACATCCGAAGTTCTTTTAAGAGTTCCTATAAATATGTTTCATGCACTTACTATTAATTAGTCTGGATAATAATTTCTAAAGAAAATTGACATAAACCAGGTTTTTGCCCTCCCCCCTTTACTTGAGCATGAAAAAAGAAAAAGAAAAAGTTGAGTTAAACGAATATACTTTTGGTTGGAAAATAATCCCACCGAGACCGGCCCATATTGAAATTATGGCCGGAAAGATTACCCAAAGCTCACGCAGACACAGTTTATCTACAAATACCTTTAGTTCGGTACTCACCAGTCTCAGATAGAAAATATCTCGAGAACGTCATGAAGAATACTTACTAAGTCACCCTAGAGGCCAATGCACCTTGAGAGACCATGATCGGTAAGTACAATACAAGTTAGTCTCGGGACAGGAACGTCCCAGATTGTGAAAATAACTTGTTCAATACAACTTGGTCTAATTGGTTTTGGGACAGATGCTTCCCGAGACTTCTAAAAGGAGACCGAGATAGAATATATACAGGATCTTTATCCCGATATGCTAGGAGGGATTCACGGGGAGAATCCTCCCCGAGATCCCATAGAAGGTTGAATGGGACTCCAAGTCGAACAAGATTTCCTGTTCAACATGACATCCTGCCTATAAGTAGGCACATGCCCCAAGTATGAAACACACTCTAAATTATTGTGGTTTCACTACTCCATACGAATTGTCTTAAGAACCTGATTTAAGCATCGAAGTGAGACTCCCCCAGCACACCTAACAAAATCTTTTTTTCTTTTCTTTATTTTGTAGCTAAGGGTGTAAACGAGCCAATCTTGAATGAGTAATTCTTGTTCAAGCTCAACTCTTTTTTTTTCTTTTTTTTTTTTGTTTGACTCGAGCTCAACACGAGCCTCCATTTTGTGTTTGAACTCGGCTCTCTAGGGTGGGATCCATGTGTGAGCTCGAGTTCGTTCATTTTGGCTGAGCTTGAGCTCAAGTACGTGGCTCGAGTTCGGCTCAAGTAAGCTAAAAAGATTGGCATGCCCCTGCGTCGAAATTGTAATGTCCAAGACATTAATTAAGAGTTTAAAACATGAATTAGACTAATTAAGTAAGAGATTAAGAGAAAATGTAAGAAAAACACTTAGCAAATACTTAGAATGGATTTTCTGTGAACTGTGTCCAGACGGGCTAAAACTTGTGTCTGGACGGGACTTACAAAAAGTTTTCATCTGCGACTCCTAAAATGCGTGCCCGGACAGGCTATTATTGTGTCCAGACAGGCCTTAATTGAAAATGTTGAAGTGAGCCCTTTAGCTCATTTCCTCTAAAATTCTCTCTCTCTCTCTCTCTCTCTCTCTCTCTCTCTCTCTCACACACACACACACACACACACACACATACAAGAAAAACACTATCTCTTATGGTTTTGCCATAAAACCTTATATCTTTGAAGATTTAAGCCTCCAATCTCAAATTCGACTTTGGAAACATGATCCTTGAAGCCAGATCTATGTTTTTACCGTTCAATTTAAGGTAAAATCCGAAAAATTTGTATCTCTCTAGATTTTGAGTTGATTTTCAGAGATTGAGCTTAATCTTTCAATATTATTTAGGTTTTGAGCATTTTGGAGTACTCTTAACCTTCCCCAAGCTTTGGGTCACGTTTTGGTGGATTTAAAGTAAAACCATAAAACCCTAGTTTTTGTTTAAGTGTTTAAGTTGTGGTTTTAAGTGTCTAATCCTAAGATAACCTTATGGGTTAGTATTATTTGTTGTTAGGCTATCAAATGGAACCCTAAAAATTCTATGGGTTTTTCATGAGTTTATCCCTTGAGCAATTCAAGAGTTAGTTTGAGGTTTAAAATTAGAAATACTAATGTGTCATGCAATGTGGTGATGAAGCAGCACATTGTGAGTATTTTGCTTACTGAGAACTCATGGTATTTTATAAGCCAATGTTATTTCAATTGATTATATACATGTGAATATAAAATAATAATTGAAATGTGAATAAGAAATGAAGTTAGAAATGTGCTTTGATAAGCCTTATGTGAAGTTTAAGTTTGAGAACATGTAAGTTGAAAAAAGTTATGCGATGCATGTGTTGATGAAAGTGTGTGAAAAAGTATGAGATGTGAATTGAGAATGATTTATGAGATATGTTTCTATGACACATTTGGATGAAAATTATGTAAGTTGAGTTTTCGAGATTGGATGAAAAGAAAGAATATGATGCTATGGAAAATGAAATGAATCGAAAGACTATGTGGAAGTATGTACATGGAAAGAAAATGTGAAAGAAAATACCACTAAGTTGTGTCCCCTTTGGTAAAGTAAAATGAAAGACCACTGGACTGCGTCCATATAATGATGATGT
This sequence comes from Alnus glutinosa, assembly GCF_958979055.1. NCBI lineage: Eukaryota > Viridiplantae > Streptophyta > Magnoliopsida > Fagales > Betulaceae > Alnus > Alnus glutinosa. The sequence continues at coordinate 9,106,003 of NC_084895.1, forward strand.
ATGACATGTTTATGATGATTCAATTGATGATAATGGTTGGTATGCTTAGAGATGCCGGTATGTTTGTGAAATATTGTGAAAATCAGTGTGTAATATACTTTTAAGTTGATGAACTCATACTTTCACCTATACAAATATGACTAACAGTAACACCACGACCGTGTATATGCTAATGCTTTGGTTGCAGGTACCGTAGACGTCGATGAGGACCCTATGGCGCTATACTTGAGATACTACGATTGAAACATATTGTGATGGTTGTAGGAGTTGGACTTATAGATAGTCCGTATCTTGTAGAGACATTTTTATATATGGCGTGTGTCGTATGTGACACGTATTTTGTACAACCATTCTTTTGATGTGTATAATACTTTGATTAAGCTTTAAACATATAGACAATGTAATGGCTTTGTGTTGCAGGTAACATTTGGTAGTTTTGTAAGATTTAATTTTTGGTGCATAGATGTTCATCTCTCTTATATCAGGTACATATTATGGGATGTGTACATTGAGTTGGCTGAGTGACTAATCGTCAAGCCACTATGATGATTCTATTTTGTAAATAAAATAAAATGGGTCGTCACAGGAACTTCTCAAGGCGAAAGACGGCAACGCACAAAATGACTGTGAACAAAACCTTTGCATGATGGGGAAAAAGAAGAAAATGGCTGAGAAAATAAAATGAAAAAGAAAAAGACCATGCTTGAAAAAAGAAAAATGAAGAAGTGAAAAAGAAGAAGAATATGGCAAACAGACATGTTTGATTTGGGTGGATTAAAGAAGAAAGGGAGAAGATAGGAAGATGATTTAAGAAGCAAGCTGTTGAGTTGGGTAAGTGAAGAGTTGGGTGTGCTACTTTGCGTGCAAAGTAATACTATTTTAGCTTATTTTCCTGCACTCGCATAAGACTTGTTCAATTTGCCCAAGATGACAGCTCATTTTCCAACACACCTCATGTGGCATTCTAGATTTCCTAAGATAAGGCTAGTAAAGTGGATGTCAGCGAGGCGTGAAACTTGATTTTTTTTTTTTCCTACAAGTGAAACTTGAAAGCTTTTGCAAGAAACTTTTTGTATTCTGAAAGCAAAAGTAGGTCTATACTTAGGGTTGTATTCGAGCCGAGCTGAGATTGGGGCTGCCGAATTCAGCTCGACTACATAGAATAAGGGCTCGAACTCGGCTCGACTCGAGCCAAGTTTTGAAGGGTTGTTCAAATTCAACTTGTTAAGAGCCTAACTAAGTTTGAGTTTGGCTTGAACTCGGCTAACTTAATAAGCCGAGCCTCAAATCAAGCTCGATTGGATTTTTATAATGTTTTTTACTTAAAGAAACATATATTATGTTTAACTTTGATATATATTTCACTTTCTAAATAGAACGTTTGTACTATTACATATATTATGTTTACTATGTTAATATTTATATTTCACCTTCTGTGAGTTTGCCGTTCAATTTTACCATAGAGCGTTAGTGCCACATCAACGATTTTGCTTAAAATAATGTTTTTGTTATTTAATTAAAAATTAAAATCTAAAGAATAAATTTTACAAATAAAGCCTTAAAAAAATGTTAAAAAAAAAAAAAAAAAAAAAAAGAAAGAAAGCAAGAAAAAAAAAAGTCTTCTTTAACCTCTTCATCTTCTTCCTGGACCTCTGTACACGAACAAGTTAATCCATAAACTATGGTTTCACTCAGAATCAGGAACTCTAAAGGAAACAAAATTTTCAGACAGAAAGCAAAACAAAAACAAAAACAAAACAGTGCCACGAGCTCCTAGGACTCACGCGTATCACCCAAATATGGAAATCACCGAACAAAAGGGTATCTTGTATCTATTGGTGCTGGCCATCAAATGGTCTTTGATGTTTGTGCTTCATGAAATAAAAATAATAATAATAATTTTATTTATTTATTTTTTTTTACAAAATATTTCATCTTTTCATCTTTTATGGGGTTGTAGCTATACATTCTATTATCATGTGTAGAGTAACAATATGACAACCTTCAACTTCGGCCAACACAAAATAAAGTCAAAAAGGATTCAACCAAAATCAAACCCATAAACTCAATCAACAACAGGAGGTATGTTTGTCTCTTTTTTGGAGGTGTGTTTTGTCATTGGAAGACAAAAAAAGCTGTAGAACTTGGTAATTTATCTTTTAAATTTTTTATTTTTTAGACTTACTTAAGAGAGGGTTGTGGATTGTTGTTATTGAAAGAGCCTTGATGAGGTTAAAGAAGAAGAAGATGAAGGATTGTTCCACATAAATCATTCTATGCATTCCAGCTGTAAGGATATATATATATATGCTATGTTCCATTCAAACACATATACATATTGGTACAACTAGTCATGAAAATATCATAAATCATGCCATGCATCATGGCATGTTTGCCTTTCATCCATTTTTCTTGTTTTGTTGTTGACGCCATGGGTCTTTCACCCAATTGGTCTTACACTTAAGCTACCAATGAGACTTTAACTTAATAGTTTTACATTGCATTATGCCGATGGGACTTCAACCCAAGCGGTATTGTTGCCGAGGCCAATGAGACTCTCACTGAACTGGTCTTGCACATGAGTAGCCAATGAGAGTTCAACCCAAACGGTTTTACGTTCAATGTTCATAATTTTGTTCCATGCTATAATCATCTCATCATTTCACATATTCATTATGTTCATGCTATCATGCACATACGCATCATATTCTTCTCATCTCATTCTAAAACATATCATGAAATCCATAAATCTTACCGTAATTTCTCAATTTCCACAATATACTTTAAAACATATATCATCATCAAATCATATCTCAACATATTTTAAGATATTGAAAGCATTCATAATTCATATATTATTCTAAAATATTATCGGCTCGAGTTATCACATATGTAGCATTTTAAGATTTCACAAAACATTAAAAGTAGTATATTTTCTCACTGAGTTAAATACTCATATTGGCTGCTTGACTATCAGCTATGAAGTAATTCTCTACGTAAGCCACTTAATGTACCATTGTACAATATATTGCAAGTACACATTAAAACTAGTTCTACAACACTTCTAACTCTAAACTCCACTTAGGTTATTGATTTTTCCAAGACCCATAACCCATGGAAACCCATAGAATTTCTAGTGTTTCAATTGAAAACCCAATAACTACAAACAATAACCCATAAGAAAATCTTAGGGTTAGAAATACAAATTACCAATTTACAACGCTTAATAAAATCTAGGATTTTGAGTCTTAGCTTGGTTTCTCACCAAAGATGGAATCCAATGCTTGAAAATATTTTAGAGCACCTCTAAACATGGACTGCCTAGAGAAATTTGAGAGATTAAGCTTAAACTCCCATGGGTAAATCACAAATACAAGAAAAGCCAGGATTTTCGAATTTATCTCAAACCAATTAGTGAAAGCAATGATTTACACTAAGGATCACGTTTTCGGTGTCGGATTCATGTTTGGAGGCTTCAAAAATGTTAGAATCTAGGGATTAGTATCAAACCCTAGGGGGGAGAGAGAGAGAGAGAGAGAGAGAGAGAGAGAGAGAGAGAGAGAGAGAGAGAGAGAGAGAGAGAGAGAGAGACATCGTAAAGAAAAAAAAAAGTAGAGAAAATGAGCTTTTGGAACTCATCCAACAACATAAATCTTAACCTGTCCGACATGTTAATACGTCCAGACACGCCTATGTGATACGCACATCCAACACTCTCGGGTCGCACTGTCTGGACGCTTAAATGTCCCGTTTGGACACGCGTGAAGAAATGAACTCTCGGGGAAAGCTGTCCGAACACAAATTGGACTCTCAATAAGATTTGTCTACTAGCTGTTCGGACACGGTAGCGAACAAGGCTCTATGCATGACCCGTTCAGACATAGCAAGTTCCCTGTCCAAACACCCAACCTAGAGTGTAATACCCCAGTTTTTTTTTAAAATCAATTAATAAATTTTTTAAAAAAACTGGTGTGACGTCCCACATCGCCTGGGAATGAGGATGTGCTTATATGTATAAATGCACCCTTTATGACACAACGCGTTTTAAAGCCGTGATGGTCATGAACCTATCAGAACTCCGCAGTTAAGCGAGCCGCTGCGAGAGCAATCCCAGGATGGGTGACCTCTTGGGAAGTCTGATATGGGGAGCCAAAAGCGGACAGTATTGTGTCATTGGGGGTGGATCGTTACAAATGGTATCAGAGCCATTGCCCAGCCTGAGATGGTGGGAGCGTGCACAAGCCTAATGAGGGACGCCAGCGGGGACGCTGGGTCCAAAGAGGGGGTGATTGTGACGTCCCACATCGCCTGGGAATGAGGATGTGCTTATATGTATAAATGCACCCTTTATGACACAACGCGTTTTAAAGCCGTGATGGTCATGAACCTATCAGAACTCCGCAGTTAAGCGAGCCGCTGCGAGAGCAATCCCAGGATGGGTGACCTCCTGGAAAGTCTGATATGGGGAGCCAAAAGCGGACAGTATTGTGTCATTGGATGGTGATGGTTACATTGAAAGTCATAGTTATGGCAAGATGATATAAAGTATGCTTTATTTTTTTTTCGTTAAGGAAAATTTTCTAGTTTTTGAATTTCGAGGACGAAATTCTTTTAAGGGGGGAAGATTGTAATACCCCAGTTTTTTTAAAAAATTTATTAATTGGTTTTTTTTTTTTTTTTTTTTTTTTTTTTTTTTAAAAAAAAAAAAAAAAAACAACAACAACAACAACTTGCACGGCAAGTTGATTCATCCTTTTAAAATTTTCCTCTTATCTCTCTCTTTCTTGGTCTTCTTTCTTCTTCCTTCTTCGTTACTTTTTCTTTCTTCTTTTCCTATACTTCCTGAGCACGCACTGAAACAGAGAGAGAGAGAGAGAGAGATCAGAGAGATGTTAAGAGAGAGATGAGAGTCTGAGCGAGAGAGGAGAGACAGGATCAGAGGAAGGAGAAAACCCGATCCACCATGGATCCTGTGGATCCGAGAGCTGGGACCCGGAGAAAGAGGTAGTCGGAGAGGGAGAGAACCGGTGAGCTCGTGACCCGGGGGAGGCTGATCCTCCGGTGGGTGACGCCGGCGACGCGATTCTCGGTGGATCGCCTTGCAAGACCCGTGATCATGATCCAAACCAAGAGAACCCGTGTGACCCGATTTTCTGTGGCGATTTCCGGCGACCAGAAACCAAAATCCGGCGATTCCAGAAGCGGTTTCTGGCGATCCCGTGACCGTGTGTGCGTAAAACCAGGAAGACCCATCAAACCGGTGCAACCCGAGACCAACAAAGGAAGAAAACCCGATTTTTCTGGCAACTTCATGACTTGATTTTCCGGTAGATTTCTAAGAAACTTCCTAAACTAAATTCTATGATTTAATTTGATTAAATCAGTTGTTAGTTGGTTTCCTTGTTGATCGGATTACAGATGATTTTTGATATGAATGTTATTTGGTTTCGTTATTGAAATATAGTATGGATTTGGTGATTTGTGGATGACTTTACTGTTGAAGGCCGATTGGGTTGCTGATTTATTAGGAGTTTGAAGTCTAAATATGATAATGGATTGATTTCTTGTGTCTTTCTTTTACCCGTGTGAGTGTTGATTTCCTATGGGTTTTAGGTAGGTTGATTTCATGGAGATATTTATGGGTTATTTTGATGCTGTTTGGTGGGTGTTCTTGAGGTATTATTACTGATGGCAGGTTGATGAGTTGATTTTATTTTCTTTTTGTTTTGTTTAATGTTTGAAGGGGTATTGTGTGATTTTGGAATATATATTTTACAGTTGGTTTGGAAGGTAAAAGGCAGTAAATTATTTTAATTAAATGAATGAGTTTTTGATTAGTTAAGGGGTTTTGAATTATGGATTTGGTGATTGAGAACTTTTGTGGTTATGATTTTTCTAGATGGTCTTGTTGGAGAATTTCTAAGAAAACTTTTGAGTAGTAGTTGATGTTGGCAGTGAGGGTGTTGAGTTGTGCTTTGAATTGGGTTAGCATTATAAGCTTTGATAGTTGTCTTGATGATATGTGAAATAAGGAGTTTGGTTGTCTTATTTTGGATATATACATTTTGTGGTCTATAGGGATTGGCTATTGAGTTGGAGGAATTTTTATAGCACTTTTTGGATTGAATTTTTAATTGAGGGTTAACATATTCAAACAAATGTGTTACTTGTGATTCCTAGAGTTGAGTATTGACTATAGCTTTAGGTTTGATTATGAGCTTAGTTATTGTGAGCTATTTATTAATAATATCTTATATCTACAGGGAAATTTGGGTAGAGATTTTGTATTAATAGGAAGTATTTGAAGAGTTATGATTGCTTGTTATGAAGGATATTTATATAGGATATTTTAATTTAAGTCTTAAAACTGAAATATCAGAACGCTCCTCTAAATTCATCCTTATGTTTTATTTAGGTAGAAGCTCGACCCTGACGCTAATGGCAAGTCCAGGTAAGGGGATACAACACCGAAAAACCCCCAACAAGATTTTATTATAAATATTTTGAAAAAGTGTTGGGGAATTTTACAAAGCGTTGCTCATGTGATTTTTAATGCCAAGCTTTATTACTCATATGATATTGTTTAAGACTTTTGAGCATAAATCACAGTTTTGGTTAAGAGCATTTTTTTAAGAATTATGATTTATGCATAATTACAGATATGATCAAAAGCATTTCAAAGTTATGAATTATGCATACTTACAATGATGAAAAGAGAGCATTTGAAAGTATATGACTCTATTCATGAATTCAGTTTTGAAAGAAAAGAGATTCTAAAGTTAAATTCTGCACATGACTACAGTTATGAAAGCGGCTCTTACAGTTTTGAAATAAAGTATACAGATAAAGCAGAGCCTACAGTACTACAGAAAAACGTTCATGTGCAGTAATTGTTTAACCCTGAGGCACTATTACAGTTAGGATTGGTACCCATAGGGTAGCATGGCAAGCATACCATAAGTTGGTGTGTGCTACCAGCCGAGGTTGGCCTTCACCTAGGGAAGATCCTCAACTCGGAACGGCTCTCCCTTGTGACGACAGGCTGAGTCCATAGGTCTGTGTGACAAAAGCCAACGTGCTCCGCTCACGGGTAACAGCGGTTTAGAGTCTGTAAAGGGTTAAACCACAGATAAAGGTTTAAAGAGAAAACTGATAAAAAGAATTTGTTGAATCATTAAAAAAATCTATTTAATTGTTCATCTTATTAATCTGCATAAATTGTCATTCTTATATCATTATTAATATTCTTCAAATTCTATTTAATTGTTCATATGTTATGCCACTTGTCCTAAAACAATACATTTCATTTTATCAATCATGCTTTAATATGTGTTTTCTTATAAAACATAAACAGCCTAGCATAACACTTCTCAGACAATTTTCATAACTTGAATCTCCAACTTATACTCAATTTAAAATCACATATCATATTCATACTTTTAAACATCATCGTAAATTTTAATATACTCAAAAACACTTAATTCATCTAAAATAAATTAAAATCAACATACTATTGGTTTAGGTTATAAATCAATTTACATTATGCAATTCATCATATGTGAAAATAATTCTTATCAGTGAGTAGAATAAATCTGTCATTATGCATGACTAAAGATTATGGCATAAAGGGTTATAACATGTTTTATTCCCCTGGTGTTGTATTTTCCTTACTGAGTTGTCGAACTCACCCCTTTTTCCTCCACCCCTTTCCAGATGACAACAGTAAGACGAAGTCTTTTCCTTGTAAGGGCGTAGACCTCGCTGAAAGCGATAGTTCGTGATGAACCGGCCAAACCCTAGTATTATATAGTATGTTTTGTTCTTTTTGGAGTTCATGATCTTGTAAAGAATTATTAATAGAAAGGTTTAATAAAATAGGAGATTTAAATTTATATGTTGTAAATGCACGCTTCCATTTATATGATTTTAGTACTCAAACTCACGTTTTCCTTATATCCCAAAACGGGGGCGTGACATAGAGTTTCTAACTTCGACAATTTCTAAGTGTTCTTTTTTCGTGTTTTACATAATTACTCACTTAAATAGTCTAATTCATTTTTTTAACACCTAATTTATATCTTGGGCATTACATCCATCCCTCCTTATAAGAATTTCATCATTGAAATTTAAATTATAAATTCCTAAACAAGTTCACAATTATGATTTAAATCTAAACAAAACACATTAAAATAGTATGGTAAAGTAATAATACCTTAGTTTACTAAAACAAGTGTGGGTATTGATCTCCCATGAGGCTTCTTCTACGCCATGTTTTCTCCATAGAACTTTGACAATTGTAATGGTCTTGGTTCTCAATTGTTGGTCCTTGTAATCCAACACTTGCATGGGGAGCTCTTCATATGTCAAGTTTTCTTGAATATCAAGAAGTTCGCAGATAATAACATGTAATGGATCATGAACACACTTCCTTAAATGAGAAACGTGGAATGCATCATGAATACCCACCAAATTAGGAGGCAATTCGACCTTGTACGCTAGAGAACATACTTTGGACTAAACTTGCCCTTATTGCCAAAACACATTACGCCCTTCATACCTTGAGATACACAAAGTCACCAACTTTGAGCTCAAGCTTGCAGCGATACTTTTCTATGTAACTCTTCTGTCGACTTTGGGCGGTGTGCATTCGGTTTCGGATAAGCGTGACCTTCTCTCTTATGTCTTGTATCGTTTCTAGGCCTAACAATTTCCTTCTGCCAACTTTGAAAAATGAAATTGACTTCTAAAATAAATATCAAGTGTGTGCAAAAAGTGTTAACAAAAATAAATAATGCGAAAAATAAACAACACAAGAATTTTTGTTAACAAAGTGGAAACTCAAGATGAAAAAAACCACTCTGGGGCAGCCAAACTCAGGATATCCACTATTCAGAAGACAAAGCTAGATACAAAGCAATAACACTCACATACCCCTGATGCAGTGGTCGTACCTTGATCTCTAACGTGTAACCCAACACGAACGCTTTCCAACCAGGTCTCCTACCTGAAGGGGTCTTCAATGAAATCCTTTGCCTCAGGGTCGACCTAAGATAGACTTCAGTTGTAGCGCAGTAACAACACACTTGCAATGGCTTCAGAGGAAACTTAATCAGCTCAACAATATCTCAAAATAACTTCTCTGAGCACTTGTGGAATTCAATACCGAATTCTTGCAATTCTTAATGCCTAGGGGCCTCTATTTATAGGCTAAGGTACAGAATGGGCGACTGCAGTGATATATGTGGGTGCTGTCCGGACGGTGGACATAGGCCGTCCGGACGGACAACTGTGCGACAGATTTTTTCGAAAATTTCGCTGAGAAATCTTTCCTGTTTAAGAGCCGCATCCGGACAGTGAGGCACTATTGTCCGGACGGTCGCACGTCTGCTGCAAGTAATTTCCTTATAAGGCTTCGCGCATCCAGACCACGAGGGATGAACTTCCGGACGGCTAATCTTCAACACGCAATTTCCATATCTGCTATGTGCGCGTCCGGACCATAATAGGCAGTTGTCCGAACGGTTGAAGTCAAATCCGCAATTTCCTTAACTGTTGAACGCGTGTCCAAACCAAGGCTGATTGACGTCTGGACGGTGATAATTGAATTACGATTCTTGCCTTATGTATGAGTGCATCTGGACGGGAGTCCACTTCGTCCAGACGGTTGAAGCAATCTTCCCTTAAATTGAACTTTGAAAGAATTTGAAGTTGATCGATCACTGAGAGGCGTCCGGACGGGCTGCTGAGACGTCCAGACGGATGCAAGCTGGAACAGTAGCTTCTCGAAACAGTGAAGGTCTGGACGGAGATACACGTCGTTCGGACGGATGATACTTGGCTATCTGGCGTCCGGACGGTATGGCATGTTCCGTACGAAGCCATTCCAATAGTTGTTTGAAAACTATTCTTATAAGCAAATTCGACTAGAAGCAAGTACCGTATCTAATTACCCTTGAAGTCCAACACGCACAACCTAAGCATGTCTACACTACGCAATCACATTGAAGTTAGCTTACTAATGTGAGAGTGAAAAAGGTGCCATGTAAACAAACATAAGTCATATAAACAAAATCCTATTAGAGTTTTCATATTTTAAGTCTTTGTTATAAGCTTTTAGAATACTTATGCTTTGGTGTCACGTTTAGACTCTAACACAACTCTAGACTCTACTCCCCTAGTGACTGTCAGAGCTATCTACTTTGATACTATAAACTATGACTACCCATTGTAATTTTCTTTTATACAAAACAGATCATCACAGTGACATGATATTTAGCCATGAACCAATATAACATAAACACATATCATAACATATACCTAACACATCAGAGATAATACACATAGTAACAAAAACTAATTCATTAACTAAAAAGCATAATTTCAACACCAGAGCCATTGAATTGTCTATCTGTTTAAGGCTTAACCAAATAATGTTTATATCAAAAGAATGACTATACAAAAATGTCATATCCGACACACGCCATATATATCTAAAGTCTATACAAAGTATAGGCTATCCACAAGTCCAACACATACAACCATCGTGAAAAGCTTTAGTCTTAGTATCCCAAATGCAATGCCACAAGTAGGGCTGGCAATTTTGACACGACCCGATAATTCGACACGAACATGACACGATACGAAATTAATGGGTTTGGGTTTACCTTAAACGGGTTTGGGTCATAAACGGGTCGACCCGTTTATCTTGGCTTGGTGACTCGTGTCGTGACCCACTAGACATGATTATTGTTTTATATATATATATATATATATATATATATATATATATATATATATATATATATATATATATATATATATATAATTTTTAATTTATTAATTTATTATTATTAGCTGAACAGTAAAAAGTAAAAACACAAAAAAAACCCTATCATCTTTTCTTCTTCACGCCGCCCCCTGCTCTTCTTTCTTCTTCTTCCATTTTCTTCTTCACGCCTCCCCCCTCCTCTTATTTCTTCTTCTTCCATTTTCTTCTTCCTCTCCCCGTCTCTCTGCTACGTTAAGAATCTGTCGCGCCACGTCGGCGAGCTTGGGCTCGGAGAAGGTCCCGTGGGTCTTAAGCAGCGAGTCCAGGGTGCCAACGTTCATGTACTCCATGAGAATCGCGATGTCCCCTGACGGTTTCTCGAAGGTGCCGTGGCAGCGAACCACGTGGGGGGAGTCGGTGAGGTGGAGGATCTCCATCTCCCGGCGGACCTGGCGGCTGACATCGATCTTGGATTCATATCATAATTTTTCCTTTCAATGGCGTTCAACTTGCATCTGCTAAGGCTGCTCAACATAGGCTATAAAACGTGGGGTTTGGACTAGCGTACGTTTTGGGGACATGAGGCGCGCATTATCTAGTATGTACTATATGTAGATTTTACTCCTAGTATATAGTATATTCTTCTTCTTTCTGCTTCTGAGCCGATGTCACTAGAAACTTCTTGTTGAGATGTTTTCATCTAAAACCATAGATCCTACATGCTTGCCACATTCTGCAATGCTTTCCACTTAATGCCGGACTCATGATAATTTGGCATAGAGTTTTATTAGGAGTCAACTAATCAATGGTGGTGCAATAATTCATTTATTCGTGCATACTGCATATAGTTTTAGAGTCAGGATGAGCTAAACGGGTTAAACGGGTCGTGTTGACCCTTTATGACCCGATATGATAAACGGGTCGTGTCGGATCGTGTCGACCCGATATGACCCGTTATACTAAACGGGTTTAACGGGTCGTGTCGGGTGACCCGTGAAATAGCCGTGTCGTGTCTGGGTCTAGCCTAAACGGGTCACGGATCTTAACTGGTCGTAAACGGGTCGTGTCGGGTACCCGTTTTGTCAGCCCTAGCCACAAGGTTCTCATCTCTGCAATACCTGCAGCGATCGTGGTGGTTGCCACGTTTGCATAAATGGATTAATGAGTCCACAATTTCAGTAGTATAAAACTCACTATGTTAAATATATATATATATCATGCGACTCAGCTATACTTATATACAAGCTTTTCAAGTCTTTGGGAAATACAAGCATATGAATACATCTAAACAATAAACAAATAACATCATATCTCAACTATACTTGTAGACAAGCTTTCCAAACACTTGGGAAATACAAGCAAACTAATACATCTAAGCATAATATCGCATATAAATCATCATATGCAATCTAACTATAATGATATACATATGTTCTGTTCTATTCAAACTCATAGGCATATAGGTACGTCTAGCATAAAATTCAACATAAATCATTCTATGTAGAGGTGTTAGATGAGCTCAGCCACTCATGAATTCGACTCGATTCGGCTCGGATAAATTCGATTCAGTCTCGGTTTGAATAATAAATGAGTCGTTTGTGAACACAATAATTTACTCAAATATTAAATAAGATATACTCGTATAAACTTGACTCGACTCGGATAAAGTTCGTGTGCTTGGCTTGTATAAGTTCGACTTGACTCGTTTGACTCGAATCGTTAGCTTGCTCGTGTGTGTGTGTGTGTATAAAATAAATTTTTATATAATATTTATTAATGTATATAAATATGTTTTATAAATATAAGAGGTTACTTTTCTTTTCTATTTTTTTTTTTTAAAAAAAAAATATGGGTGTATAAGTAATGCCTAACATGCATGACTCATGAACGCACACGTGGAAAACCTTATGACACAAGGCTAACATGGGCAACAAACAAATTATAAGAGTGAAGAGTGAAGATGCAACACACAGGTAGGGTAGAAAGTCATAGAGGCTAGAAGCATAGCTGTCAATGATGAGTGACAATGCTCAATGACCAAAGTCCTTCACACGTTACCTTCTTGTTTTTCCTCTGCCCAAGAACCATCTTAGCCTCTCCACTCATTCCAACTTCCAAGAACCATCTCAGCCATTAAAAATTCTCAATCTCCACTATCCAACTCTATTAACCCTATGATAATCTTCAAACTTCTAAGGCATTCTCAATCCTTCTTTCAACGCTCCTTCTCTACCATAAGTCCATAACCTCTTTCATTTTAAAAAACAACGAAGAACTATGTTTCTTTGTTTGTCAAGATATAGTAACAAATTACTCATTTTCACCGTCGATGGCCGCTACTTGTTGTGTGTGGGAGTGCAAGAGACATGGAACAGTGAAGTGAGTTGCAGATGTGTTGTCGTGTGAGAAGAGAAATGGGTGTAAAGGGGGAGCAACGGGTCGCAATGGGAAGTGGCTACTACCATCGGCCCACTGGTGGGGTAGCCACTGTTTATTTTACTATTTTTTTAGTTAAAATATTATAAAATTTCAATCGAGCTCGAACCGCTCGGGCTCGATTAAAGGCTCTGCTTGTTAAGCTAGCCGAGTTCGAGTCAAGCTCGAACTTGGCTAGGCTTTTAACAAGCCGAATTCGAACGTACTTTTAAAATTCGGCTTGAGCTCGACTCGAGCTCAAGCTCTTAAGTTATGTATTCTAGCCGAGTCTGGCAGCCTTAAGCTCGGCTCGAATACAGCCCTAATTCTATGCATTCCAGCTATAACGACATATATATGCTTTGTTCCATTCATACATTTATACATATTGGTACATCTAGTCATGAAAACATCATAAATCATAAATCATGTCATACATCATGCCATGCTTGCCTCATCCGTTTTCTTTGTGTTGTTGATGACACCAATGGGACTTTCACCTAATTGGTCTTACATTTGATCAGCTGCCGATGGGACTTTAACCATATGGTCTTACGTTGTATTGTGCCAATAGGACTTCAAACCAAACGGTCTTGTTGTTGAGGCTAATGGGATTCTCACCCATGATTGGTCTTACACATGAGTGGCTGATGGGACTTCAACCCAAACGGTCTTATGTTTAGCGTTTATGATTTCGTTCTATGCTATGCTCATCTCATCATTTCACATATTCATGATGCTCATGCTATCATGCACATATGCATCAGATCCTTCTCATTTCATTTTCAAACATGTCATAAAATCGATAAATCTTACCACAATTTTTAATTTCCATAACATACTTAAGAACTCATAAATCATCATCAAATCATGTCTCAACATAATTCAAAATATTGAAAGCATTCATAATTCATATATTATTCCAAAATATCATCGACTCGAGTTATCACATGTTGGGTTTTTAATATTGGCAAATTCGGTGTCAACACTTTTTTTGTTTTGTTCCAGAAAGGAAAGAGCCAAGTGAGAAGAATATTACAGAATATTATTCAAAAAAGGAAAGAGCCGAATGAAAAGAATATTGCAGAATATTAATCAATAAATGAAAGAGCCAAAGAAGAAGAATATTGCAGAATATTAATCAAGAAAGGAAAGAGTTGAGTAAGGAAATATTGCAGAATATTTATCAAGAAAAGGAAAGAGCTGTGATTTGGAAAATATTCTATATAATTATTTGTCTCTAAATTTTTGGATTTTCAGCAACAATATATTCTGGAAAATATGTCTGGACACCATCGCCTAGAAATTCGTTCATGACTTGTTTTAGGATTTCCAGAACCTATTTAAAAGGGCTTCTAGACAGTGTTTCTTTAAGGAATTCAATGTTCTAAGAGAAGATTATTTAGGCTTAAATAGATTTATGTATTTCTCTTAGAGTGTTTCTTTTGTATTTGTTGTTCGACTGTTCAACCATTGAAGTCTAACTGGAGAGGAGTTCTAGTAAATAGATCAATAGAAGAATTCTCCAGAGGGATCTGGGAAAGAGGCAGACAAGTAGACGCTTGTTAGAATTCAAGAGAGTAGCTATTGTAAAGGATTGTGAGTACGAACTTATTTTAATTTACTATTTATTTTGATAATTGATTTTCTGGGTTTGGTTGCTCCGGAACAGTTTTCTCTTTGATGCAAAGAGTTTCCACTTTATAACCAAATATATGTGTTATTTACTTTAACTGCTTTATATATTTGGTTAATTGTTTGGTTGAGGTTGCTTAGGAGCCCAAATTTATTTTTCATCACATATGTAACGTTTTAAGATTTCACAAAACATTAAAAGTAATATATTTTCTTAGTTAATTAAATACTTACATTGGCTGCTTGACTATCGGCTATGAAGTAATTCTTTACGTAAGTCACACAATGTACCACAATATAATACATTGCAAGTGCATATTAAAACTAGTCCCACACTATTTCTAACTCTAAATTCCACTTAGGTTCCTGATTTTCCCAAAAGCAATAACTCATGAAAACCCATAAAATTTCAATGGTTCCAATTAACAACTCAACAATTACAAATACTAATCCGTATGAAAATCTTAGGTTTAGAAACAAATTATCAATTCACAACACTTAAGAAAATTTAGGGTTTTGGGTCTTATCTTAATTTTTCACCAAAGATATAACCCAATACTTGAAAATCATTTAGGATACCTCTAAACACGGAATACCTAGAAAAATTTGAGAAATTAAATTTAAACTCCCAAAGGTAAATCACAAATACAAGAAAAGTTAGGATTTTCGAATTTACTTCAAACTAATCGGTGAAAATAATGATTTTACACTGAGAATCAAGTTTCCGGCATCGGATTCCCATTTGGAGGCTTCAAAATGCTGAAATACAGGGTTTAGTATCAAATCGAGAGAGAGAGAGAGAGAGAGAGAGAGAGAGAGACAGAGACAGAGAGAGAGAGAGACAGAGAGACAGAGAGACAGAGAGACAGAGAGAGAGAGAGAGAGAGAGAGAGAGAGAGAGAGAGAGAGAGAGAGAGAGAGAGAGAGAAATCATGTGGAATAAGAGAGGAGGAGAGAAAATGAGCTGGAGGAACTTGTCTAAAAACATAAATCTCAACTTGTCTGGATACGCCTGTGTGATACACGCATCCAACACTCTCAAGTCGTACTGTCTGGACGCTTAAATGTCTTGCCCAGACACGCATGAAGAAATGAACTCTCAGCCAAATTTGTTCGAATACAAAATTGTCCTGTTTGGACACACTTTGAACTATGACTGTCAGTAAGATCTGTTCGCTAGTCATTTGGACATTGCTCTATTGCCTGGCTCGTTTGGACACGACAAGTGCCTCGTTCGGACACCCAGCCCAAAATTTCTAACTTTACTAGTTTCTAAGTGTTCTTTTTTTGCATTTTTTTTTAATTATTCACTTAATTAGTTTAATTCATGTTTTTACCACTTAATTAATATTTTGAACTTTACAGTTGACATAGAGTCTAACCCTCTGGTTGAAGAAGACTTTTTTTTTTTTTTTTCTTAAACTTTTTTTAGGTTTTATTTTTAATAAAATAATAAAAATATTATTTTAAGCAAAAATGTTGGTGTGACACCAACAATTTACAGTAAACTTGGATGGCAAACTCACGGAGTGATTTATTGCGAATAATTGAAAATTCAAATATCTAATTTTTAAAATTAAAAAGTGAGAAAGTGAAATCAAATATCGTGTTTACTCAAGGATTTATCTTATATTTACCCTTTAATTTTTTTAAAGATTTGTTAATATTGACATCATGTAGATCATAAGATGCATCGACTTTAAATTTTAACTTAATAAAAAAACAAAAACTTTAAATTTTAATAAAAAGGTAAAAATAATATCAATTTCAAATGACGACAGAATCCTTGTCCTTGAAAACCACAATGTTTGTCACAATTAATGGAGTCAAAACGGCAACGTTTCTCCACCTGTTAACCACAAGGGAATTGTGGAACTCGGAATTTGATCCGACTCATCGACCAAAAACCGGAGCAACGGAAGGCGAAGAGGTCTCCTGATGTATCATCCTACTAGAGGTGGCGTTCGCGGTGGGCGAGATCGTAAGCTCTCTTTCTCTCTCTCTCTCTCTGTGGCGCTCTCTGTATTGTTTTAAGGGTTTTGTGGCGCTCAAATTTAGCTACATATTCTCTTCACGCATAATCCGTTACCCGATGTAATTTGATTTCATAGAATTATCTTTCCCGAGAGTTTGGGAAATTGTGGTATTATTGCCTTAGTAATTTTGAACGAACCCTAGTTTTCTCATTCGCTTAAGCGAAGAAACCCAGAAATCGTGGATGTAAAAGAATTAAATATGTTGGTTGATTATAAGTGAAGGCTTAGGAAATTTTGTTTTAGTTTTTACTAACGGTAAGTGGAACTATGAGATGATGGGTTTTGATTGGGTAATTGACGGCACAGTGATGTTTGGTTGCTTGATATGGGACAGGTAATAGGATGAACTCTTTTGCTTCAAGTAGTAGAGCATTTTACTGCAATTCCGGTGATTGAATTGGGTCTCTTGTGTGACGCATTGCTATCTTTGATGATGAGCTTAATAGATTGCTTCACATTGGACATGGGGTTTGGATGGCATATAAGCATAGTGATATAAATGGATTGATTGAAGACAATGGATTTAAAGACATAACACTTGGGAAAAAATTATATGTCAAAATTTTATGGAGAAACTATGAAAAATAATATATAAGCTTTACATGAAATTGTTATATTATTTACTTACAATTATATATTTATCAATGAATTCATTAACATGTGCTAACTATATCATATTCTAATTTCTCAAAAATTGTCCTATCTTCGAATTTGGTTTGTATCGCATTGTTGCCTCATGTCGTCTTTGGTGCTTTTTGGAATTTGATGTCATGAAATAGATATATTACTAAACCTAGTTGTATAATTGCAATTGTATTAACAAAGATATGCCAACCTCTTGAAGGTCATACTGCAATGCATCTAGCATTGTGATGAGTCTGATGACTAGTATCTCTTGCTGGGAATGACTTAGTGAACCCAGAGCCAACGATTAAGTGGAAAAGCATAATGAGTCTAATGGTGAAATCATGCTTGAAAGGAATGCAAATCAATCAAGATCTAAGTAGTTGTTTTGACTTATTGCATGCAGTATCCGAGCCTTGCCCATTTAAAGAATTTGGAGTGGGTGTGTTTCCTCTTAGTCACACCTTGACCAATCTCAGATCAGCTTGAACTCATATTGCCCACATCTGTTGATAATTGCTCTCGTTTTTATAGGCTGTTTATAAGTTGTGCTTGTGTTTAGTTTTGTAATTGGTTAGCTTTTTTTTTTTTTTTGTAATTATTTGGGAAATGCCTCCTAGTATCCATAGCTCTTCAAGTTCTTTTGGAAATACACATATGGTCATGGTACATTGCCTAGATAATATTTTGATAAGCATAATGTTTTTTGATAAATAATGTCATATCATTAAAAAGCGCAGAGGAGCACAACCGTTGATAAGCATAATTGATCACCTTGAGGGTTTTGCTTTAGATTTGGTGACTTGGTAAGCAATTAATGCATATGATTCTTCTGGAAAAGTGCATAGATATTGTTGAAATCCTCTTAAATGAATTGAAACCAACAATCTATCAGATGGATTTCTATTTTCTCTAATTGGCATTACTATCAAACATAGTTTTGGTAGGATGTCACCTTGATGTTGCCCAAAGTAGTTGATAGGTAGTTTATGCGAGTATCTACATGATTGTTAAACATAGTTCTGTTCTTACTCTTTTTTTTTTTTTCTTTTTTTTTTCCTTTCAGAATTTCTCATTTGAATCTTTCTGTTAATTTTTGGTGCTTTGCTTGTAATGTACAGAATTTAGTTGGGAGGATGTAAAAGCTGATAAACATAGAGAGAACTACCTTGGTCACAGTATCAAGGCTCCTGTGGGAAGATGGCAGAAAGGTAACAATTTCTCATTACTTCGACTTGATTGTCTTAGCATGATATATCCAGAGTATCAACAGAAACAACCACTTTGATTACTTCTCTGAAAAAATATTTTAGACGCCACTAGCCCTTGGTTGTGTTCTACATCGCATTTTACAGGGTATTATTTATTTATATTTACAGTTCTTTGTAAAATCTATATTATGTATGGTAAACTTTCACCACAGATTCAATATAAGGTGCCATGTTTTATGTTTTATTTTATTTTATTTTATTTTTTATGATATTGTGTAAGTTCATGAGACTAAAACAGGAGTTAACTCTAAGTTGGAAGTTTGAAGGGATAAAAAAGTTTTTGATAAGCAATAAACCAATCTCATTGAAAGCGTAAGGTGCCCCTTAGTACACTGGAGTATACAAATAAAGACATCAAAGCTAAAAGACAAAGGGTACACAGGCTGTAGTCTAAAGGTACAACGTATGGTAGAAAGAGGATAAAATCTCCTCCAAGGGCATTTCCAAATCCTCAAAGTTTTTATTGTTCATTTCTCTCCAAATGCACCAAAAGAGACAAAAATGCGCCATTTTCCACACTGCAGCACTCCTCGACCTTCCAGAGGACTACCAACAAGCAAGCAAGTCGATAACCCTTTTGGGCATAATCCAGGACAACCCAAGACGATTGAAGAGAGAACTTCACAAAGCAGAAGCCACGACGCAGTGAAGAAGAAGATGATCTACTGACTCACCAGTCTTCTTACACCTGTAGCATCTGTCTATAACGATAACATGCTGCTTCCTGAGATTATCTAGGATAAGAATCTTGCCAAGAGCCGCTGACCACGCAAAATAAAGCTGCCCTTGAAGGGGTGTGAGTGCACCACACTTTTCTAGGTGAAGCAGCTACCTTCAGAAGAGGCCAAAGAGCAACAAAAGGATTTGATCTTGAAAAAACCTTTTTTGGAGGGGACCCACCACAACTTGTCTTCTCTGTCAATTCCCACTCTAACTGAATGCAGCGTATGGAGAAAAGAAGCAAAAGCATCCATCTCCTAATCGTGTGCCTCTCTAGTAAAGCTCACGTTCCACTGATTAGCATTGCCCAAAAACTCTAATTTGTCTGCAACATAGGTATCCTGAGCTTGAGCAATACCAAATAGGGTTGGGAAAGATACCTTAAGGGCTATGCCTCCACACCACAAAACATGCCAAAAGCTGATCATGGATCCGTCGCCCACAACAACTGTAGTAAAGCTAGAGAAAGAGTCCCAACCTTTTCTAATGAACTTCCACACCCCCACCCCAAAGGCTCCTACTGGCTTAGAAGAACACCACCCACCCCAAGAACTGCCGTATTTGGAGAGAAAGAGCAATATTTGATGTTCAATAGATACCAAAGAGCAATCACTTTAGGTATCTTCAATTGATAATTCATAAAGATGGGAAGATTCAAGAGGATGTGGGTCATAGAATAAGAGTGGGGTGGATGGAATATAGAAATGCTTCTAAAGCATTATGTGGCTGTAGAATATATTAAGTTGAAGAAAATTCCTATAGTACTGGTACATAATTTTTAGCTATTAAGAAGCAATATGTTCACAAAATGAGCATAATCAAAATGAGAATGTTGAGTTGTATTTGTAAATCATGGAATAGTATCTGGTGATTAAAGGCTCATTTGAGGGTTGTGTTTTTTGTGTGGACAGTAGCCTTAGGGAAAATTTTGACACATGATAATCTATGAAAGAGGAATGTTGTGATGGTTGAGTGGTGCTATCTGTGTAAGAAGAGTGGGGAGTCCATTGATCACCTAATGCTTCACTGTGACGTCGCCAGAGAACTATGGAGCTATCTTCTTACTCTGTTTGGAGTAGAGCAGGTTATGCCGAGACGAGTCTTGTTGTATAGTTGGGGCGGTTGGGTTGGGTGTGGTACGGTTAAGGAAATCTGGCGGTTGGCTCTGTTGTGTTTAATGTGGTGTCTTTGGCGTGAGAGGAATGTTCAGCATTTTGAAGACGTAGAGACATCGATAATAGATTTGAGGAAGCTTATGCTTAACATGTTACATCTCTGGATAGCGGAACATCTTAGTTTGATTGTTTCTACTTTTGCAGATTTTTTTGAATTTATGTTCTTATCTTTCTTCCCTATTAGGAGCTCTTTTTTATACTTTCTGTATACTAGAGTTGCGCCCCTTTGCACTTTATTGATGATATGGAATTACATATAAAAAAAAAAATTGTATTTGTAAAAATAATGGAGAAATATAAGGAAAGGAATGAAACCATTGGCTCAAAAGTATTGAGATGGTTTGGTAATTATGAATGTATTCAGAATGTTGGCTTGTATGAAGAAAAAATGAGAGAGAATACCTTGAGATGGTTTGGTTATGTGCAATGGAGACCGGTTAATGCACCAGCAAGAAAAGGTGATTAACTCAAGTTGACAGAGTGAAAAGAGGTAGAGGGAGGCCTAGAATAGCATGGGGGGAACTAGTAGAGAGTGATATATTATATTGGGAGCCAACGAAGAATATTGATTTGGATAGGATATTGGAAAAAATATGTGGGTGACCATAATCAGTTGGCCAGGATTCATAAGACCTACCCCAATTTATTTGGATGAAGGCTTAATTGATTTGAGTTGAGGTTTCTCACTAATTCTATCAGAATTACTGCTATTCTTTTTTTCTTTTTTCTTTTTGGATGAATAATTCCTACTATTCTGAATGACTACGCCCATGGCTGACCAATACGTGGCTTGTGCACTTGTGTATGCTATTTGTATGTGATATTTACATATATATATTTTTTTGATAAGTAATATTTACATATATATATGTGTGTGTGTGTGTTAGTTATACATGTACAAGTTACTTGTACATACATGTATTATTACTTTGAACTGATCCCATTTTAGTGGGCTCTTGAGAGGGGGGTGTTTTGGATAGTTTTGTACATTTCAACAATTTTTTTGCATGAAGTGGTTGCTTCAATATCATAAATGTATACATGCATTTAGGTGCTATGTAAGTACATTCACAAATGTTCAAACAAGAGTATGGGTTGATCAACTGTTTTATGGGATGGCCTAGGTGAAGAGATCAAAAATCACCTGGTGAGTTGTTCAAAGGTGTGTACGCTGATCTGAGGGAGGGTTGGGGATTAGGAACCTTTTGAGGTTCAATCATGCTTTCTTAGTTAAATGACTTTTGGTGATATGGGCTTAAGAGAGAGGCTTGGTGGAGAGTGGTGGTTGACTCTAAATATGGAAGTTCATGGAGAGGGTGGTATTCTAGTGAGCCTATTGGGGGCATTTAGGGTGGGTTTATGGAAGAATATTAGGAGGGGTTGGGGGAAGTTTTGTAGTCACACTAGATTTGAAAAGTGGGTGATGGCTCTAAGGTTAGATTCTGAAAGGATCTTTGGTGTGGGGATATGGCCCTTAAGGATGCCTTTCCAGTTTTATTTGGTATTCCTCGTGCAAAGGATGCTCCTATTGAGGCTCACATGGATTTTTCTGAAGGCGCTATTCAGTGGGATGTGAGCTTTGCTAGAGCGGCTCAGGATTGGAGTTGGATGCCTTTTCCTCATTCTACAGGTTGTTATATTTAGCAAGAATGAGATGGGAAGAAGACAGGTTGTGGTGGGTTCTTCCAAAAAAGGGTTCTTTGGTGTTAAATCCTTCTAAAGTGTCATGGGTTGTCATGATGGTTTCCGTTTCCCTTGGAAGAGTGTTTGGAGGACTAAGATTCCGTTGATGGTGGCCTTTTTTGTGTGCTCGGTGGCCTTAGGGAAGATTTTACCTTGGACAATCTTCGGAAGTGGGACGTCATTTTAGTTGATTGGTGTGTTATGTGTAAAAAGAATGGGGAGTCTGTGGACCACCACCTTCTTCATTGTGAGGTTGATTGTGTCATTTGGAATGTCTTTTTCAAATGATCCAAGTTGTCTTGGGTTATGCCTAAATGAGTAGTCGATTTGTTTGCTTGTTGGTGGACTGCCGACAACACTCGGAGTGCTGCTCTTTGAAAGATGGTGCCTTTTTTGGTGTCTATAGAGAGAAATGAATGATTAGTGTTTTGAGGACCGTAAGAGGACTTTAGACGAGCTGAAATATTTATTTTTCAACAATTTGTATCTTTGGACAGCTGCTTATGTTTCTCCTTTAGTGATTAGTTATCATGATTTTTTTGTTCTTTTTGCCCATATAACCTAAGTGGCTTCTCTTGTATACTTCCTGTGTACATGGGGGGTGCTACTGTTTTTCATGATATCTCAATTAATTATCTCAGTTAAGGAAGCGTGTGCTTAACATGCTATATCTTTGGATAGCGTCCGGTCTTTACCACCTAGGTGTTTCTACTTTTGTAGACTTTCTAAATTTATTAGTTGTTCCTCCCGTTTAGGGGCACTCTTGTATACTTCCCATGTATTAGGGTTGCGCCTATTTGCGCTTTTTTATTGAATTTGAAATTACTTATATAAAAAAAAAAAATTAATTAACAACAAAGGAAAAAAAAAAAAAAAATTGCTTTATCTGGTAAGGCATAGTGTTTTATTTCCATTCATTTTCATGAAATTTTGAAGATGCTTTTCTTTCTTCAGAAACTTTTTCTTTTTCTTTCCTTTTTTTATTGGTAAGTACGAAAGTGCTGGAGTTGGACTCCAGTGCCAGTGATATTTATCGGGATCCTAAGATCTTATTTGAACATCGTTGCAAACCTCCTTAGCTTCCTTCAATAGTTCTGTTTATGAATATTTCTAGGTCAGTCTAGTCATTTGATTGGCGGAATGTTTTGGCATGCAGCTTGAAAAAGAGTGTTGCTATGATAAGGATCTCTTGGTAAGATGCATCTTTTTATCAACCTGTGTGAGGTCTCAGTCCTTTACCCCAATCATGTGTTGGTGGTACTGTTATGGAGGATCCCTAAGGACAGCTTTTTATTACACTCAACCTTAAATTCTTTTGTCTCATCAATTTTATGTGTCAGAGATGTTTTCCTGTATACTAGGATCCATAAGTGATGAACTTTGAAGAGCTATGTGATATTTTCAAGGAATATCTCTAGATATATCTTCTGGTTATTGTGTCTATGATGGTTCAGTAATTATGTAAGATCAATTGCATTTTGTAGCTTATATGGTAGATGTTAAATTACCACTTATTCCAAAAGCTTAAGCTGATAGGAATAGATAAATTTAATCATTTAATCAACACTCTAACAGTAGACATTCTAGAGACTCGTGAATGGCCTAGTAAGGGATAATCTCTAGTTATGGTCAAAATAGATAGGTGCTAAACTTTTGCTTCTTTGTTTGATTGTTTGGCTATTTTAAAAGTCCATCTCTCGAAACATTGATAGAGGGTAGTACACTTAGCATTTTCCCCAGTTTTGGCTGCGTAATTGAGAGTTCTTGAAGTTTTTTCAGTATGAGGCTGATGGCTTGATTTGAAATGGTTCTCTGATTGTATAGCAATAGCAAAGTGGTTTTGATGCTGAAATCAGTACAAGCTTTGTTTCTGGATTTTTAGAAATATAGCTTTATGTTATCTTTCATGCCCTCATAGACAAATTCTAGGTTCTTATTGCTCCTTTTGATGATGCAACAGGGAAAGATCTACACTGGTATACCAGGGACAAAAAATCTCGGGATTCAGAGATGGAGGCTGCAAAAGAAGAAATAAAAAGAATAAAGGAAGAGGAGGAGCAGGCCATGAGGGAGGCTCTAGGCTTAGCTCCTAAGCGTGCTAGCCGACCTCAAGGTAATCGGCTTGATAAGCATGAGTTTTCTGAACTTGTGAAGCGAAGCTCTACTGCAGAGGACTTGGGTGCAGGGCATGCTGAAGCTGCTCAGGTTCAGGGTCTTGGTTTCTCAAGGTATCCCGTCTGAAGACAAAAATAAATAAATAAATAAAAAGAAAAAGTGGGTTAGGTTCTGCTGATATGCCATTCTTCCAATTTATTTATATGTTTAGATTTTTCATGATGCATACCAGACTTACAAACTTTTTTGGAGAAAGTTTTTAAAATATTCTGCACGTACAAGTAGTGATGGATGCCATCCTTTTTTTTTCCCCTGGCAGTTGTGAGGGTTAGTGATGACAGGTTTATTACGTGGCTGACTTAAACTGGTTGGGCAAGGTATAACATGCCATATGCTTGAACAGCCAGACAAGCTTGTCAAGGGATACTGTGCCTTTTGAGCCAACTATCCCTTTCCCGGCCCTATATGATAAAGAATATAAGAAGTACCCACTCAAGTGACTTAAATCATCATTAGGTTGTATATTTAAATCTTTGTCCTACGTTACCTTGATCTAGTATTCAATTAGTCTGTAAATGGTTATTTCTAGTGTGATAGCTTTGTAATTCTTTAGCAACAGGAATTGCATGGGCCTCTTTTCGTGCATGGATCAGCCAGATTTTAGCTTCTGTTCTCTATTTTTGGTTGGTTGGGTGGGTGGGTGGTTGGGGGATAGAAGTAATGCTTCTCATCTTTTGAATGTGGTTCCTGAAATATGCTCACGTGTCTTTTGAACAGTATTAGTTCGATTGCTCATCATCATGCTTATGCTGCCTGTTAAATGCACACTTCCAGTTCTTGCATCTGCGTCTTTGTGTTTGCACCCTCCTAGAGAAGAAACATGACTTGTAATACTATTGGTTAAGTTCTGTCGGAGTATTCTATGCTTAATTTGTTTCAAAGTAAATGATTTTCTTGCACATTACATATGATAAAAGACTGAATTTTTATGGCCCATTAGGTAAATCACATTACATATTTTATAAAAAATAAAAATAAAAAACCCAAGAGAATGATGTCTACGATGGAGAACTTGCAATTTATTATCAGTGTTGGATGTTCGAGGGCTGACAGTTCAAGAAAAACAAATTTGAAATAGTTCTAGAGAAAAATAGGGCACCGTCAGAAAGTTAAGGATACACCATACTAAATTCGTTTTCCACATTAATTTTCATTTTTATTGTTCTTGATTTAGAGAATGGTTTGCATATCTACTACCAAATGGAACCTTTCCCCCTGTATCTTATTGGTAGGGAACGTGGAGCATCCTAACCTATCAAGATTTGCCATCAATTAATACTAAAGACAGTATCGCTTTAAGGATAACTTCTAACTGAATTTTCATTTTCTAATTTAGACCTAATGGATATCCTACTGATTTGGTTACGCAAAAGTTATATCATAGTAGCTGTCTACTTCCTATTTTCTTTGACCTGACGTACTGTCATGGACTAAATATTTTGGACTTGGATAGGGATATATCAAGCATTAGAATAAATAACTGAACTAATGCTATCAGGGGCATTCAGAAAAGATGTTCAGAATTATTTTTTTTATTCATTTCTTGGTGTTACAGTTGCTCTTTCTAATACTTGAAAAGACTAAGACTGACAAACATTTGACATCTTACCCTGTTAACTCTAACTTGGTAGCTTTTACTATTTTTTGGTTCCCTCATTTTAATTTTATGGAGGCTCATTGAATGTAAATGTTAGTCTTGACGCCAACCCTTGTACAGACAATGATACACTGCCTTCTATTTCTTTTCTTTTTCCCCTTTTCTCCCTTATGCTAATTCTTTTTATGTACTGCAGGGCGCCCCGCCCTTGGGAAGAAACAAGTTCTCTTCAACCCACTCTGAAGGATGTTTCACCTGAAGCAGAAAAGGAGGTTGTGCCTGATCTGTCACCTAGAAATCCTCAACAAGAGGAATCTGAGGATGAAAGTAATAGAAAGAAAAGGAGGCGTGAAGAGAAGAAAAAAGAGAAGCATGAAAGGCGTGAGAAACGGCGTTCTCGTGATTCGGAGGACAGGAGGAAACCCAGGAAAGACAAGGAGAAAAGGAGGCATGACTCTGACTCTGACTAATATGTTTATAAAAATCTGAAGTCGTGTTTCGCGGTAGATTTTATTATTATTTTTTTTTTCTGGAATTAAATTTGATGTACTCTATGTAATTCCAAATAAGGATTATATGTTTGCATTTATGCTGTTGATGGATGGACAGACATAGCCCAGAAAGATTAAATGGTATGGTCTGGTATGGGTCACTGGTATTTTATACCTTTAAGCCTGTTAGGCACAATGGGGAATCTCCATACTCAGGTTAGGAGCACTGGCAAGAATGATATACTAGGAGATATTGATGCTGTGAATAGGAATCTAGTTCAATGAAGGGGGAGTTGTTGGGCCAGAATGTGAATTGTTGAGTCTAGCAAGATTAATGGAAATGAAGATGAAACACATCGGTCCTATATTGAGAATAGATAAATAATTTGTATAGAGTGAGTGATTTATAAGAGATAATCATAAGTGTTAAGTCTTACATTGCCTAATTATTAGGTGAAATTGAGTTTTATAAGGAATTTTAGAGAAGTTTCAAATTGACTAATTATTTTGAGGTGATAGCGCAAATCTGGTTAGCATTTTTCTATTGGTCGTTAGAAGATGCGGATAAATTAGAGGGGAACTTGGCAGCACCAATGGCCCTATTGAGTCGATTTGCAAACAAAAACAAAACTGAGTCAAGGAGGTGCATAAAACAAGGATTGCGGGGAAAATTACACAACATGAAATGTAATGTGCTACTATGAGTTTGCTGGACAAATGTGGGATATTGCGGCTCTACTCTCTCGGACTCAAACTGACCAGATTATTCATTATATCCAATCAAGCGGGGGAAAAAGAAAAACAATAAGTGGAGCTGTGTGATATTTATAGTGTACGGGGGATAATTTCCAAACAAGAAGACTATTACCAAACGCGGTAATTTTTTATACGACATGCAAGTCCATTGGGTTAAGGTTGATGAGTCTGGCCCGTTTAATTAAATAGGTTAGGCTAGGGTTGACCTAGTCTTATACCCTTACATTGACACAACTTGAACCCAACACGCTATATAACAGTTGGCAACTTTTAACACGATTCGCGAATCCGACACGAATTCAACACGGAATTAGGTGGTTACAGTTGAAGGGTCTAATTCGTTAAATTAAATTAATCGAGTTAAGATAACATATATAATTTTATATTTATGCCTTAAAATGACCTGAATTAGATGACTTGCCACCCCTACTATTATCTCATAAGAAAAAGTACACATACTTCTTCAAACTAATACTTAATTTTCAATGTCTTTTGCACTAAAAAATGTATCTTTGTCTCTTCCAAATTACAAAAAAAAATTGCAATGTACCACTTTTTGTATTGTAAAAACACAAAAATGCTCTTAAATTTTTTTCAACAAGACAACAATACTCCTAGAAATTCGAATAAAAAGGAAAAAAGCCATGGGTATGTGACATGGCTCTACCTTTTTAAAAAATAAAATCTTTTGGAGTACATTGCAAATTTTGGTAGTTTTTTTTGAAAAAGAACATTCAAGCTGTTTGGCAAGCAATTCCCACTTAAAGTCCATCGCCTTTTTCCCCATCAGCAATAGTAGACCCATATGACAACTCTGCTAAAAAATCCTGCCAAGCTGCCACGCTCAGTCGCTCAATTTTGAAATTTCTTCCCGTTGAATTTTCGGTCATCCCGCTTAGCCCATTTTTCTCAGTTTTCTAATGTGCGCCTCATCTCTTCTCACCGACTTTGAGCCTTTCGGATTCCTTCTTCAGTCTTCACGCCATCAACCCACCTCCCCACCAACACGCCATCACACGCTCAGTCTCTTCAGATCTCCATCTCCTCTCTCTCAGAATCGCTTTTATCACCTCTTTATTTTGAAAATTGATCTCCTCTCTCCATATCCCCTCAGTAGCAGGCGAATAAAGGAAAAGCCAGTGAGATTCCTCATTTTCAAGCCAAACGCCATCAACGCGCCATGCTCTGTGATTCAGACAATGGGCAGAGATTTGTGACTGTTTCCCCATCAATTTTTCCCCTATCCTTCCTCACCTCTCTCCATTATTACCCCAACCACCAACTTAATTATCCTCTGCACTTAAGTCGACGGAAATCTCTTATCAGGATCTCCCCATCACCTCCCTCTATTTGGTTTCTGCGCTCTATGAATTAGAGGTGTCAACGGTCACTTCTAACAGCACTAACCTCCGTACCAGCAAGGCCTCTACAAAATTAGAGCCCCTTGCCCTCATTTGAAGCATGGGCAAGCAAAGGGATCCGAACTCTACATTCGTTTACAAAAGGGAGGCTGCGCTAAGAAGTTGCCATCCGAGGAGGGCCACCAACGGGACGAAGGGGAAACGTCGTTTTGCAAGACTCATATTCAAAGGTCCAGTCGCTAGATCCCATAGCAAGGTTAGTTTCCCTATTATGCAGGATTTGTTTTCCTAGATTTATGCTACCGTCTGTAGTTGTGTATCACTAGTATTTTGATGATATTTGTAGACTGAGATGTATTTGTGTATATTGGGTAATTTGATGATATTTATAGATTGAGATGTATTTTATTGGGTGTGGTTGACTAAAAGCAACACTTGAATTTGTTCTATATGTTTCCAGTTCTAAATATTGTCCTTATGTTTTCCTTTTTGACTAATGTTAATGGTTTAACAAATTTAGCACGGAGTTCTGTTTCGGTGCGTTGAGAACATAATGGAGAAAAAATAAACATCTAAAAACAACTTCGGTTTGATACTTATCTGTTTGGTTTTGAGGAAAATTGATACTTATCTGCATGCGTGGTGAAGCCTATATAGTGAAATGGAATATATTTATGCAATCATTATGGTTATGGATCGAATAGGGGAAAAAATGTTTATTGATTGTTTCATGGCAGGCTCACTTTGAGCATCATTGGAATAGATCGAGGCATGCAAAGTTTGGTTTACACATAAAAGATCCCATTTTTATTTGCCATTTTTCCAAATTGGACAATAAATATTTTTCAACACTTTCTAGTGTACATTGAGTCAGTTTTTTTGAAACAAAGTGAGGCTAAATTATATAATAATTATAAGAACTCGTTTACAATCATCTTATGTATAAATGTTAAGTTCCTGTAAATGGATTTGCTTTTAGCTAATCTAGTATAGTTATAAACGTGCTTGGTAGTGTACGTTGAGTCAGTTTTTTGGAAATAAAGTGAGATGAAATTATATAACAATTAAGAGAACTCATTTACCACACTACTTATATTTAAATGTTAAGTATGCCTGTAAATGGATATATTTTTAGCTAATCTAGTATAGCTATAAACGTGCTTGGTAGTGTACATTGAGTTAGTTTTTTGGAAACAAAGTTAGGCTAAATTATATAATAATTATAATAACTCATTTACAATCATCTCATGTTTAAATGTTAAGTTTCTGTAAATGGATCTGTTTTTAGCTGATTTAGTATAGCTGATGAGTGCCAAAAAGTGTATATTTGGACCCCTTAATTTACATTAGTTAAACCTTTAGCTTTGTTACTTTCTAATGTTTTGGGTAGTTTTTGTGTTTTCTGTTTCTGTAGGACAATAAGAGAGGAATGACACAATTCATAAAGAAATAGCAGGAAATTCGGAGACCCTGAAAGATCGATCGATCGAACTTAAAAGTCGATCGATCGAATATTTTCCCGAAGTCGATCGATCGAAATAAAATCGATCGATCAAATTTTCCCAGACAAAGCTGAGTGCGCCAGAACAGAAAGTCAAAAAGGAACCCCTAAAATCCTCTGCAGAAAACGCGGAATCCGTGTTTTGTGAGTGTCTCCAGCTGTAGAAGAGCACTAAAGAAGGGTGGAAGAGTCATTTCTTGCCATGGCCTTCTTCTATAAAAGCCCTAGCCATTCCCTTTGAACAAGGTAGAATGTAGATATGGTAGATGTAGATGTAGATAGAAGAGTAGTATAATGTAGAGTAGGGTAGAATAGAGTAGAGATTCTGTAATTAGGTTTAATTTCGTGCTTCTTGTAGTTTAAATCAGTAGTTTATTTTCATATATTTTCTCTTTGTAAATCTTCTTTTACTTCCATGGGTGTTCATCATGTTCTTGTGGTGTTCTTAGTCATGGAGGGGTAGTAACCTCAACTAGGGTTAAGGATGAAACCTTTCCATTGATAACACTCACAATCTTGGTGCACCACTTGCTCATTTAATGATATATCTTGTTAGTTGTTCAAGTTCCATTCATTTAAAGCTTTATCTTTTGGAATGAATGTGATTATTGGTGGATAGAGGACATTTTATGTGTTTCAACCAAGCTAATACATTGTTTTATCGGTTTGAATGAAGATATCCATTGTGATTGAATGATACATTGGATGTTTGGATTTCAATTGGTACTCTTTGTGATTTGTCAAAGTGTTGGATTCATTTAATGGTTCTTTGGGATGTGGTTAAGAGACTTGAATAACACCCTAAGCTTAATGTTCTTTGGATGTTCAAGTGGAAACCAAGAGTGTGAGTTGTAGGATTTGGTTTGGTGGATTCTTTAGCCTTAGTTTCTCTTCATTTGCATATTTCTTTACATTTCTTGTCATTAGTCTTTTGTTCTTAAGCATCAAACTTTTGGAACTAGGTTAAAACAAGGTTAATTAAGCAAGACACTAATATTTGACCATTTCCTTGTGGGATCGACCTCGCACTTGCAATACGCTATATTGCATAACGATTCGTGCACTTGCGAGTATAATTTAAGACACATCAAGTTTTTGGCGCCGTTGCCGGGGAAATCGGTTCAAAAATTGGTTTTTGTTTGATTGATTTTGTTTTTCTACTAGTTAGATAGATTTTTGTTTCATTTTTTCTGTTATTTAGTTTCTGTTCTGCATTCTAAGTTTTTCTTTTGTCTTTCCCGAATCTGTTCTGCAGCTTCTGCAACTTTCTGGATACCCTGGAGAATCGATCGATCGAATTTATTTTCGATCGATCGAAACTCGATCGAGCGAGTTTTCATCTGCCTTAAAGTGGATCGATCGAACATATATTCGATCGATCGAAATATACTTCGATCGAGCGAATTTTCCTGCACAACAGCAGCTCGGAACAAGGTAGGTATCTTTATTCCGGTATTTTTTTTTTAGTCCATTTTGTTCATACTTTGTTTCTGTTTAAAGGTATTTCGTTGTTTGCTTAATTTTCTTTTGGTTCATTATAATTTAGTTCAAATTCTGTGTAGTATGTGTTTCATATTATTTTCAATTTGTTTTATTTTGTTCTAAAAAAAAAAAAAACAAAAAAAAACAAAAAAAAAAAAACTTTGCTAGTGTGGTCTACGGCGCTATCCAAGTGTCTAGGCAAGTTCTGGCTAGGAAAGTCTTGGGATTTAAGTGTGTCCGGTGTGACCCCCCTCACTTTCCTGGGAACGAACCTGGGCTCTTAGAGAATTCTGTCTGCCCCACTTGCAGCAAAAAAAATTGGTTCATATCTTTGGTGGGATATCTTCTTGCTATAGGGTGTAAGTGAAACATGGATTCTTACTTTGATAATTATTGTGATTCTTCTGCACAACATGTTTCACCTAGTGGTAGGACACTTGCTCCAACCAACTACCCTTACAGTTTCAACCCACATGAACCATGTTCATATTGCTCTGACCCTTATCATAGTGCTAGTAATTGTCCCTCCTGGGGACAGTTCTATAATTTTTCACCTGAGCAATTGAACACAAACTCCTCCAGCCCGGGATTCGATTCAAATCCCAATTTTTACAACCCGGACTGGAGCGACCATCCTGATTTCTCGTGGCAAGCTCAAGCCATGGGAAATTGTGCTCCCCAATTTCAGGAACTGCACTATCCTGATATTTAAATGTTAAGTATGCCTGTAAATGGATCTATTTTTAGCTAATCTAGTATAGCTATAAACGTGCTTGGTAGTGTACATTGAGTCAGTTTTTTGGAAACAAAGTTAGGCTAAATTATATAATAATTATAATAACTCATTTACAATCATCTCATGTTTAAATGTTAAGTTTCTGTAAATGGATCTGTTTTTAGCTGATTTAGTATAGCTATAAACGTGCTTGGTAGTGTACATTGAGTCAGTTTTTTGGAAACAAAGTGAGGCTAAATTCGTAAGCATAATTATAAGAACTTATTTTCAATCATCTTATGTTTAAATGTTAAGTTTCTGTAAATGGATATGTTTTTAGCTAATATAGTATAGTTATAAACGTGCTTCGAGAAATTTTGATTTAATTAATAGGACAAAAAGAAAACTACTCTAGTGAACTTCATAATCATATATTAGAAGCTACAAATTAAGATCAGTAGCCAACAAAACAAAAGTGGGGCAGCAAAGTTTCTAACTATTACATGATTTGCATAAACAACTACACGTGATCGTATGGTTTCTTTCCCTTCATCAATTTAGAGAGACATAATATATTAATGTAATAAGATGGCATATTATTAAAAGAAGATTTAAACCATTTAATGTTATACTTCTCGTCCAAACCATGTTTTAATATCATTTGTGTATCTGTCTGTTACCTGTTGGCAACTTTGTTGGGATTAGAATCATTCTACTGGCTGTTTTGGGTGGTTCTCTGCTTGCAACTTTCGGTGGTTACATGGATGTGTAAGTTTGTATTATGATTAAAAAAGAAAAAACAGAACATGAACCTTGGTAGAACTAGTCCTAGCATATTTATTTTGTGCAAGTTTCTAGCATATTATTTAAGCTTAGGATTTTCACACTAATTTCTTGGTCCCCTGAATTTTATATCTATATTTTATTTACATATAGAAAAATGTGTTATTTCCACTCATATAAATATATAATATCGGTACCCCCTGAAAATCCCCAAGGAAGCACCGGGTTAGGGGTTCGCGTTAGCCCAAGCCCCCTCCCGCTGTATGGTCACGGGAAAATGAAGAACACTTGATCTTTATTCTACTGGGGTTTGCCCAAAAAAGAGTTCGGCCTTCGTTTGGCAGCCACGTGAATAAAATCACCGAGGACCTCAATGATCGTATTGACAATTGTCAATACAGCACCAACCAAGTGAAGAATAAAATAGGAAGCTTAAAACAAAATCACAAAGAGTTCATATGCTCTTAAGCAGCAAGGTGGGTACAGGGTTCGGTTGGGACCACACGACGAACACGGTCACCAATAGTGAGGACAAGTGGGAGCAACTGAAATTCGTAAGCATCAACGAAGTTTTTTCTTATAAATTTCATATTAAATATTCCGTTGCAAACTAACGAATTGCTTCATGCTCTATTTGTTTTGAAGGAGTATGGTGCGGATAAATACTACAGATTCAAGACAATCCGCCGCACCTCTTCCCATTGTTAACCACCATATTTATGGGATCGTATGCCACGGGGGAGTTCGCCTACTCCAGCACACAGGATCCGCCCGACACCGATGACGAATGCGGCTTTGATGACCCGTTGATTGACCTAAATAACCCGTGTACCGTAATTGACTTGGAAGAGCCCGATATGCCCTGTGCTGGCATAAGGATGCCACCAAACAAGGGTAAGCGGCATGCAACACCTCTCCAATCCTCCCGGAGCAACAAGTGTACTAACACAACCACTGAAGACTTGGAAGTCGGAAAAATGTCTAGTGAATGGTCAGAAATGAAGAGAGAATTTGACCAACTACAGTGTAACTTAAGAACAGCCAAAGGGCCAGCAGCTACTAGTAGACCAGATGTAATTGCAGAGGCGATGGCGGTCCTGAACGATGTGGTGGCTGAGCACCCCGTGACAGAGGAAAATTATTGGAGGGTTGCCAATTCCTTCACCGACAGGACAAAAGCAAGGGTATTCATTGGCATGGAGCCGATGAAGAGAGTGGGATGAGTCATGTGAGCGATTAATATTAAGGACCTGTGATATTGCAGTTTCGTTATCTAGTTGTTGTGCTAATCCTTTAGAAATTTTTAGACTATTGCATCTGAATTTCAGACATTGTCCTTATTTTAATTCCATTGACATTTTAATTGGCACTATTTATATATTTCAGTCCTTTTTATCTTCTTCATATTTATATATTTCTAACTTTTTTTTTTTTTTTTTGCAAAATATTTGACACAACATACTTTATGTTCATATATTGGATTTGAATATTTCTCAACTATTGTCTAATGATAAGTACATAAGTGGCAAAATGGATGCCGGTGGACCGTCAAGTCTTGAAAATTCAAACTGGGAGGAGGAATTGGACACATGTTTCGATTCTAATGCATCGTGGGGTGATGAGGATGATTTAGACAAAGAATCAATTGCATCATCGCTTGAAAGCGACGATGCTTTTTTCAGCCATCCCGAGACCATGGAAGTTGAATTACAGCTTGGACAAATGTTCATCAGGATAGCTGAGTGGAGGGAACAACTTGAAGAAAGACAAAGGTTCCCTATACCTCAAAGAACATCTGAGTTAACGAGCCCTATGTGGGTTTATTGGGTGTTAACAAATCCCAACCCGATAACATGCTACAAGCACTTCAGAATGTGGCTTGACACATTTCTTGCGCTTTGTAACATCTTAAAATAGAATGGCTTATTGCGTAGCAGTCGATACGTGAAGATCACGGAGCAAGTGGCTGTATTTTGCCTCCTAATGACAAACAATTGGTCGTAGAGGGACGTGTTTGATCGGCTCCAACGATCATTGCATACCGTGAGCGTATACTGCAGAAGGACATGCAAAGCTATTTGTAGGTTGGGTAAAACAATCATCCAACCCATGCAGACAATGAAGCCACACCCTGTCGTTGCCCGAAATGGGGACTTCTACCCGTGGTTTTCAATGAGCAATGCTTTTCATTTTTATCTAAGTTCAGCAAATATTTTTAAGATTATTGCTATTACATACAGCACTATACTAACAAACAATACATTCATTGCAGGAATGTATAGGTGCTATTGATGGCACACACATCCATGTGAAGGTGACCGGTGTGAATAACACGACGTATCGAGGTAGAAAGCATACAACCACTCAAAACGTCATGTGTATTGTAGACCTAGATCTCTGCTTCACCTTTGTGTATGTTGGTTGGGAGGGGAGTGTGCACGATGCCCGCATTTTTACAATGTGTGTGAATGATCTGACACTACGCTTCCCAACCCCAAAAGAAGGTAATATACCGCACAAATATTTCAGATGTAACATGTAAGCATCCTCGTTATTGTACTTTGGTTAATTACAAATTTATATTTGTACATGAGGTGCAGGTTCATTCTACCTGGTGGATTCTGGATATGGTTGCTATCAGGGGTTCTTACTGCCATATCGGTGTGAACGGTATCATTTGGCAACATTTCAAAATGGCCAAGAACTTTCCAAGAATTTGAGGGAGCTATTCAACTATAGGCACTCATCTCTACGGACCATCGTGGAACGAGCTTTTGCAGTGTTGAAGAACTAGTTTCCAATTTTAGAAAAAATGCCCCCATACCCACTACGATACCAACGCCTATTTGTAATTGCGTGCTGCACTTTACGTAACTTTATTAAGAAATATAACGGGATAACTGATCCACTATTTCGAGCGGCTTTGCGCAGACTAAACCCTTGGGTTGATGTTGATGATCAGCAGGAATTGGGATTGGGGCAAAATATTGCACCTGGGGAACGACCAGACCAATCAGATGCTAGTTTTGTTTATATGGGGAAAGTAAGGGATGCAATGGCCTTGAGTATGTGGAGTCACCTTTAAGTTATTCACCAAAATAGTATGCAATTGTTTTATGTATGTGGTTTTTGAGAAACCATTATTGATTTGTATTTGGAGGGATATGTGTTATGGCTAATGTATGAAAAATCCCATGCTTTTAGAAAGGCTTCTTAAGTTTCCAATGAAGAGTATGCTCATTTTAGATCATAAGCATGCCTCAAAATTCAATCCATTTCGTCCTATAGACTGCTTTAAGTTGCTGTGATAAAACATGCTCATTTTGTTATTGGTTGATTCTGATTTTAGATGTTTGCCATTCTTACTTTTAGGGATATTCTTAGTTTAAAGTGGGGCATTAGTTTAATGCATTCTCTTGTTGGAATTATTCTGTTGACATATTGAAATAACAAATATCAATTAAGTAGTAATGGAAAATTCTACAATTTAAAATAACAAATGTCCATGGCTTCTCTTCCCTTTGTAGTTGAATAATAATTATCAAAATATCATACTACTAGATAGCAAATGGCAGCCAGTAGATCAGCTCAATGCGAATTAATGACTTAAACCCATAATGAAGTTTAAAAAGTAACAAGTGGACCATACAAGACCCAAAAGCACAAGTAATAGGATACAATAAGGATGTTGATGCTACTGAGTAAATGAAATCTCCAGCTTGTGACTAAATAATACAGATGTGCAAAAGGATGCATTATTACCAACCCATCGTCAAAGAACTCCTAAAAGGGTTGCATCCCTTGAATATGACAGAATTTGACAACTCCGAACGAGATGCTCCATTTGGTAAATATACACACATAACGTTCGAAACAGACAAGTTCAAAATCACAAAAACTGGTACAGTTGAACTTCTTTCATAATTGTCATTTTAACATCAACGTGGTACTTCTAGGTCCACTAAAACCACTAAAATAAAAGACTAAAAGTAAAATGACAACTAACAACGCAGTCCTTAACATATTCCCATTATTTTGACCATACCCTAACTCCCGCCGTAGTTTATCACAATGTTCATTGCATTTTCATTCAATGAGTTCCTCAACTCTGACATTATTAGCATGCATTCTCTCCTCCATTTGTTGCAAATATTTTATTAATCTCTTCTCGCAAGCAGTAATTTCCTTATCAGCCCACTCAAAGAAATCACAATCATCGGGTTTCTAGATGATAAAAAAAAAAAAGGCAAAAGTGTCATAGGCTACTAACGACGAAATATAGGCACTCAACGCTAAGTTCAAGAATTACCTTGTAGTTAATACATCCATACCACTTTCTACCGGGATTGGTCTCGGTCCTAGAGTTCCTTAGACGTGTAAGAATTCCACAGTGACATAACAGGGAACCACTTGACAAATCACTTGTTGTAGACATTTACTCGTGCTTATATTGGAAAGCACATGACATGAGAATCTTATAACATTCATAATTGAATTCTATACCATACCAACAAATGGCTTGCATAATCTGCTTAGTAATAATGCATTTAACCAAGAAAATAATCCTTACCCTCAGAGCATAATCTATATTCAAATAAATCCAACTTTTATTAACAAGAATAGATTAGCAAAGATAAGTCAAATTTGAATTAAGGCAACATCACAAGTTTGTATCATTCAGAAAAATTTATTCTGAAAAAGCAAGTTGCTAAGAAACTTAAAGAAGTTACTTCGTTAAAAGGGTCACGAAATCAGCTACATATACCCATCATAAATTCATTTCCTTAAAAGGATACCAAAAAACTAAAATCTCGTAAACAAGACAAGGCCCAATAGATGTACAACTTCAGTAAACAACTCAACTGAACTTAGTCGCAAGTAAATACTTACAAAAAGTACACCGACCAACTTAAGTGTCACCACAAATGATGAAAAAAAAAATAATTTTAACTATTGTAATCTACAGGTATCTACCATTGTATGTAAAATGAGTAAGGAATGGTTAATAAATAATACATTCCTCACTTCATGCCAAAACACCAATTCAAATGCAATATGATCGTGCACCCACATAATCCAGAACGTCAATATCATATTCCATATGCAAAAATCCTAACACTTAATCCAAGATGTCAATATCATATTCCATATGATAACATTTCTGATATGCAAAGACTTTGAATGCTTCCTTGTTCAGGTCTGCTTTTAGCGCAACATCTCATAGAGACATAATGATCAATCAATATTTGTTTCTTTTTCTCTCTTGGTCAATAACTTGGGAGGCAAATGAAACAGAAGAATAGAATCACAAAAAGATCCCATATTGAAGAAAATCACAAAAAGATTCAATAGCAAAAGCCAATCACATTCATATATGACCATGAATCCTAACAAGAAAGGCCTCAGAATCTCTCCAGCAAATAAACCAGGAGAACCAAAATACCAACCGAGGATGCAATTGAGAGTCATAAAATCACACTATATATGAAGAGAAAAATCAATGGGATAAGTGTATCTCTCACCTGTGTTGCTGAATCCGCCTCTGAAGATATGGCGTACCCTGTTTCCTTAATCAAGGTGTTCCAATCTCGCGCTTTGCGAACCTCGGTGCACTTTTTAAGATGTACCTAAACCGTTTTCACTTTCGCAATGTCCTCGCCGTCGATACTTCCTATTTCCACCAGTCTCAAACCGGACCAGAACCAAATATGTCTGGGCAGAAACCACGGGCGAATGGACCAAATGTTTGGGCAGATCCGTGAGAGAGAGGAGATGGAGATCTGAAGAGAGATGGGTTGATGGCGCGAAGAACGGTTCTGTCTATAATGGCTTGTCGGTGGGGAGGTGGGTTGATGGCGTGAAGACTGAAGAATGAATCTGAAAGGCTAAAAGTCGATGAGAAGAGATGAGGCACACATTAGAAAACTAAGAAAAATGGGTTGAGCGGGAGGACCAAAAACTCAACGGGAAGAAATTAACAGCATTGAGCCACTGAGCGTGGCAGCTTGGCATGAGCCTTTTAGCAGAGTTGTCATATGGGTCTACTGTTGCTGATGGACAAAAAGGTGATGGACTTTAAGTGGGAATTGCTTGCCAAACAGCTCCATTATAAATGGAGTGTTAATTTGAAAAAAGTATGGTGTACTTTTCCCTACCTCTTAGTATTTGCCTATTTGGCGGTAAAAAAAAAAAAAAAAGAGCAAAAAGGTAAGAAAAAGAGCAAATTCCAAAGCAAACCCAACGAACTGGCGCAGTCCCAAAAAGAAAGAGGGAAGCAAGTGGGTAAAGGCTATTCCGGAAATAAAACCATATGGTCGAGGGCATTCTAGTAAACAAGAGCCAGCTTTTTTAATTTGCAGGGAAGGCGTGTGCCTGTGTAGAAACACAAAAGGAAAAGACAGTCTAGACAGAGAAAGGGAGAAGAGGAAAGGAAAAAAGCTTCTTTGTGCTCCCTCTCTCTCTCTCTCTCTCTCTCTCTCTCTCTAGCCTCTTCCATGATCCGCAATTATTTCAGGGACCAATCTCTCCTTCTCTCTCCATTAACATATAAAAGCAGAAACAGCTAACGAAACCTGCTCCAAAAAAAGAATCTGATCATATATTCATTTAAGAAAAAAAACATTTTCCTGTTGTTTTGTTTGACGTTTCGCAAAAGAAAAAGAGCGAACATGGTGTCGGCGAACCGTGAGATGGTGGTCTTCTGCTTCGACACCCTTGTCGCTCACTACAACAGCGAAGATGCTCCTCTCCCGGCCTTCGATGAGGGTCACCAGTAATTCTCAACTAAAACCCTGCTTCCTAATGTTTCATCCATTTTCATCTTCTTAATTTCCCGAGTTTCGGATTTTTCCTGCTTTTTTGGAGCTCGATTTCGTCGTTACAGTTTGTTTCTTGATATTGAGTCCTATTATTAATTTATTATCCGGTTTGCATTTAGTGGAAGGGTGATTTTTTTTTTTTTTTTTTTTTTTATTCTCTTATTCATGATGTGTTGGATGTTAGGATTGCTATCTTCTTCACCAAGAGAAGCTGCCATTCTTATTCGCTGTTTAATTTTGTTGCAATTTTGTTTCGGCGAAGATATTGTAAATCAAACCATTTTAAGATTTCCAAAAATTAAAAGACCAGAGTAATGAAACTTCACTCTGCTGACTGATGTGATTCTTTGTGATTGTTTAGTTGATATTTTTGGAATAAAAATAGTAAATGAAAACGGTGTTAAATGGTGACCTGAGATTCTGAATGCGGAGTTTTTATGGAGATGAGTAAAGAGAGGGTGCCTTTATTTGTTGGAGAATTGCTTTGAGGGTAATGATGAGAAGGGTTTAAGCCCTGCAAGATTAATCCTATTCTAAATTGGGTTGGTTAAGTCTGGTATAGTCAAGGGTCAAAATCACCGTGGTTTTGACTTCGCCAATGGATAAAGCGTGTGGTGGGATTTTTTGGTTATTGGCTTACTCTCATGCAGAAAGTACAGTTCCTATGCAGGAAGTCCTTCTTAACTACTGGCCTTTCTCTTATATTAAGCAAAATGTGATATGGGACTTGCGTCTATCTTGTCTTGTTGAAGATGCCTCAATATGCTTTCGTGTTGAATCAAGAACTGAGGGAGG
This sequence comes from Alnus glutinosa, assembly GCF_958979055.1. Taxonomy (NCBI): domain Eukaryota; kingdom Viridiplantae; phylum Streptophyta; class Magnoliopsida; order Fagales; family Betulaceae; genus Alnus; species Alnus glutinosa. Next base: position 9,146,804 of record NC_084895.1, read on the forward strand.
TAACCCCTTTCTTTCTAAAGAATCTATAATTTGAAGTTTGGAGAAGCTTTTTGATACATGTGGTACTTTCATGTCCACTTTTCCTTAACAAAATATGTGTGTGTAGAGAGAGAGAGAGAAAGAGAGAGTCGGCCCAACTTTCCCAAATGCCCACCACCAGTCCTCCTTTCCGGGTCTGGATTTTCCACATTGTTTCAGTTGTTGTGGTCGACGAGGAAGAAAGAAATGAATAAATGCTCTTTTGGGAAAATGTATACTAACACATTATGTTCTTCATTTCCTTAACCACATGAGTGAGCCAATTAGTTGCTTAAAGGACTAGGATGCCAACAGCCGTTAGTTGAGTGTATTTACTTTAACCATTTAGACTTTTACTTATCATGTTGGTTGAAGTGTTAAGAAAACTGATTCAAAATTCTGCTGAATAATAGCAATCTTGCATTTGTAGCTCATATTATGGGATTTTGGTGGATTGTATTCTTTTGTCATGTGTCTTACATTCATGATCTGTTGTTTTGTCTTCAGACTTGGCATTAGTATGGATGTGTATAAAAATGAAAACTATAAATAAATTTTTTAATGTTACCATATTCATGGCATGTAATGGACTTGAGTTTGTGAATAAAATTTACTTTTGATCCAAATATTTAATCTGGCATTTCAATTTTATTACTAATGCACAACTTTTGACGTAATACTGATAGTGTTTATGCTTGAAAATTCAAAAATTTACAACTAGCATATCAACTGTACACTTACTAAGTATCAACACCACCATGCATATCATTCTGGATGTTTTGTATTTATGTCAGCAGCCTCTACAGTTGGTAAACCCTGATTTATTTTGGTAGCTAACTTCACCATTTCATAGTTTTGAGTATATTTTTGTGCCAGTACTTATTGTCTCAATCACTTGCATTCACAAATTGTTCATCTTTTAGGTTCTAAACCTTTTTTTTTTTTGGGAAAGGAAGGGGGAAACCCTGGTGTGGAGTTTGGAGACAAGAAAAAAATTTAATGTTGATATTTTCTTGATCGCTTCTAGCTTCTATACTCGGGAAAGTTTTATATATCTTAGTGTTTTAGGAGTTCTCAAGCTGAAACTGAAATGCATGGCTTTATACCTGTTTTTTATATTTTGACCTGATTTATATTGACGTTTGAATGTTCTACAGTGTACATGAAATATCTGCAATATTATAAATGATAGATGTAATGTTCTTATCAAGTAATATTTCTTTTATATCATCAACCCAATAAGCTTTATTCAAATTCTGCTGGTTAGAGCTATGTGAGAGCCCTTATTCATTATATGCTTTCATCTTTAGTAAGATCATCACGAACTTTTGGAAAGACATGATTCAAACAAACGTGCTCACGCACAAACCACACATAAGTATAGGTATGTACTCTATGTATTTATCATTGGATAGGAACAAAGTAAATATGATGGGATACATATAATATAATTAGAAGAGAAAAGGGTATGTATCCCATCATATACTATATGATGGGACCTTTTTCTTTATTTACATAATATGATGGGATACCATTATCACTTATTACTTTTCGCTTTAAAAAAATTAAAGGACCTTTTTACAAAAAGATAAGGTTCCAAAGTTCATGTTTATACAAGCCATTTCAATGTTTTGGGATCTTAGGATTCAAGAAAAGCAAATTTTAATGAGAAAATGTGATATCCAACATCTTTCTTTCAAATTATGTATTTTGCATGGGATATTGGTTGAACAGTTAACATCCTGACTATAGATGTTAGAGGAGTACAAAAAAAGGTCCTTATCTTTTTTTAACGCGAACAGTAATAAGTGATAATGGTAGCATTGTGACTCTTGAACGCCCTTTGTTCTTGGTTTTCTTAGATAGCTGAGGATTATAGTATAATAATTTTGACCAACCATATGGGCTATATCTAGAAAGGTGTCTGTTCCACAGGAAGATAAGGAAGTGGCATCCAAAGCCCTAATAAAGCTTGATAATTGTATGTCTCCATGGTTGTAGTTTAAAAATATGCTAAGTGTTACTATGATATGTGTGTTTGTGTCTCAGTGGAGAGGTGCATGATTTTTTCTGTTGAGTATTGGTTTATAGAACCTTGTTTATACTTGTTTTGGACCTCTATTTATAGCTTGTCAGTGCTAGAATGACTTTGTATGTTTATTTTTCTTCCAAGTGCACCCATTGTATTTCATGGTACTTTCATTAATCTTGTGGTAGATGTATCGTAACAGTTCGCTAATATAAATACTTCTGGGAGGAACATAAATGCGATCATAGGTAATTATTTCTCCATGTTGGCTATTATTGGAGATTACTTATTGTTGGTGGATATTCCAGGGAATAATTGTACTCATTTCTCTAGATGTATGATTACTTCTTTGTATAAGAAATTTTGAATTGATGACTCGAAATCAAGAGGTCAAAACAGTCACCCTAAACCAAAGAGTGGGAAACAAAAACCCCTTGAAATCCCGGTTGCATTAAACTCTCTAATTAAAAACACACATATCTCCTTGTACACAACTTCAAATGCTTTGAAACTTGTTTTTATTTGAAAGATGACGTTTTGAACTTCAAGATAGACATGATTTAAATTGTGCATTTATTAGGCCGACCATGATGGACTTTAGAACCCAATAGTTTGCCTCAAGATCTCTTGAAGTTGGCCTTTCACCTTCTGTTGAGCTTGTAGACTTACTTGGGTTGATTTTTGGGCTAAGTGATTCTTGTTGGACATACTCGTGTCACTCTCATTAATAGTATTAACTTTCTCAGAGCGACCCATGATTGGGAGGTGGATCTCGTTATCTCGTTCTTTAATTTCTTGTACTCCCTCAGATTGTGATGAGGCAGTATAGACAAGCTTTGTTGGGTACCTTCCAAGAGAGTGTTCTATCTTACTACAATGTCTTTGTTCCCCATGATAGCACTAATTTCTCTTGGAGGATTGTTTGGCGGAATAAGGCCCTTTTGAGGGTGATGTTCTTTGGTTCGACAGCTACTTTGGGGAAGATCCTAACCATGGATAATTTTAGAAAGCGTCATTTTGTTGTGGTTGAGTGGGGAATCAGTGAATTGCCCTTTACTTCATTGTGAGATGGCTAGTGCCCTATGGAATATACCATTTTCAGCCTTGTAGGCTTGGTTTGGGTTATGCTTAATCGAGTAGTAGACTTTTTCGCATGCTGGAAAGGGAATGTGTTAGGTTTTTGGATGCTGCTATATGGAAGATGGTTCTGTCCTGCCTTATGTGGTGTCTTTGGAGGAAAAGAAATGATCGATGTTTTGAAGACCGTGAACGGATGATGGGGGATCTTAAGGATTTTTTCCTTAAGACTCTTTACCTTTGGACAACTGCTTTTAACTGTAATATTTCTAGTTTTTATGTTTTTCTTCTCCTAGTTAGCTGTATCTCTTGACTTCAGGGGTACTTGAGTTGCGCCTTCTGGGCTATTTAATAAATTTATTTATTTATCAAAAAAGAAAAAAAAATGCTTTTACCCATGCAACTCATGGTGAACCAAATTTAGCAAAACAAAGACCAAATATTCCTAATATTGAGGCTCGATTCCAATTTCCAGTCCTTTGAAAGCCCAGACCACCCTCCATTTTTGTATGCTTGTCCTCACTTTTTCTAATGACTGAGATTATTATCAGTTGATGTTTCAATCATATTGATTGCACTTTGCCATATTACCATGATTTGCATTATATCATAGACTGCCCTCGTTTTTGTGTGTTTGTCATCAGTTTTTTCTATTCAGTGATATTATTATCAGTTGATGTTTCAATCATTTTAATTGCACTTTGCCATATTGCCATGGTCTGCATTATATTTAGGTTGATATACCTGACATGTACAATTGCTTTCCAACTTTAAAATGGAAGATGTACAGAGTTAAAATGCTGAAGTAGACAAAAGGAACCCTGACCTTCTTTATGTTTACACCAGCTCAAAATTTTAGCTATGGTTAATAGGTTTGACTTTGCAATATTAGAGTTATTCAGATTATCAATGCAGATATCTTTTCTTGGATATATATATATTTTGATAAGTAATTGCAATTTATAAAAATAAGCGCAGAGGAGCGCAATCCTTATACATGGAAAGTACACAAGAGAATCCCTATAAGGGACAAACAGAGAATAATTTTAAAAAGTCTACATAAGTAAAAACATTCAAACTATGATGGGACGCCATCCAAATATATAACGTATTGAGCAACTGCTTCCGCAGCTCTACCACAGACGTCTCTACATCTTCAAAAAGCCGTGCATTCTGCTCCCTCCAAATACACCACAATAAGCACAGAGGAGCTAACCGCCAAGCTTCTTTAGTACGACCACACCGTATCGCTGGTCCCCAACTATTCAACAACTCCAACACTGATCGTGGCATAACCCACTCTACCCCAATAAAATAAGAATGTAGCTCCAAAGATCCCGGACGATTTTGCAGTGAAGCAACAAATGATCAATAGACTCCCCATTCTTCTTACACAGACAACACCGACATTTCTCTTATGCAAGTTATCATATGTCAATATTTTGCCAAAAGCAGCTGACCAAAAGAAGAAAGACACCCTTGTTGGAGCCTTAACACACCATATATTATTCCAAGGAAAAGAAGGAAAAAGATGGGTCATCTTTCCTAATAAGCTCTTCATAGAAGGATCTCACCTCAAATAAACCTTTTTTAGAGGGATTCCACACTAATCTGTCGCCCTCTCCATGTCGAGCCGAAACAAAGTATAGTCGATCGAAGAAAGAAATGACCATATCCATCTCCCAACCCTGGATTTGTCGCGTAAAAAGAACATTCCACTGAATTACACCATTATGAACAGCCAAATTATCCGCCACCTACGCATCCTTGTTCCTCACTATACTAAAAATAGCTGGAAAGCATTGCTTCAAGGGTCTATCCCCACACCACCAATCATACCAAAAACTAATATGTGATCCATTCCCCACTTCAAAACGAACAAAATTGCGAAACTTCTCCCACCCCCTCCTAATATGTTTCCATACACCCACTCCAAAATAACCCGACACCTCTTTCGAATACCACCCACCCTTTAGACTCTCAAATTTGGCATCAATCACTAATCGCCATAAAGCCTCTCTCTCCCTACCATATCTCCACAACCACTTACCCAGGAGTGCTCGATTGAACTGGATGAAATTGTGAGCTCCCAACCCTCCTGCATGCAAAGGAGTACAAATCTTGTTCCAATTCACTAGATGAAATTTGGCCTCGTCACCAATGCCACCCAAAAAAAAATCCTTTTGAATTTTATCAAGACGATTAGCCACCCTCACTGGAATAGGAAACAATGATAAGTAATACGTAGGAATATTGGAGAGTGTACTATTAATAAGAGTCAACCGGGTACCCTTCGACAAATACATTTACTTCCATCCCGCCAACCTCCTTTCCATTTTTTCAATAACACCATTCCAAATAGAGGCGGACTTGTAAGAGGCACCCAAAGTGGACTTGGATATATATATATACGGGCACATGCGTATGTGCGTGTGTCTGCATGTGCATGTTAAAACCATGTGATTTAGTGGTTCAATTTGATGTCATGTGCTTGAATCTGGACTATGGTATCTGGTAGTTAAAATTTTGATTGAGTGCATTGCATATCTCTCTCTCTCCTCCTTGGCATGTATATTTTTATTTGCTAGAGTATTTATAAGTCACCTACATGAACGGCATCAAGCCCATGACTTAACCAACCTTCACCCTTTCTTATGGAGAGAGGAGATGCCAGTTGGCCCAAAGGCCATTGGTTCATGAATGCAAACATGCACTTTACTCTATTGAGGCTCATGACTTGCTTTTCACTTTTACTCTTGGAAATGTTAATGATTATGCCTAAAGCCAGTTCATGCAGGGCTTCTAAAACATTGACAGTTGATTACCAAATATTTTTTATTTCTCTTTTTATGCTATAAGATGTCAATAAGAAATGCAGTAAATACTTATAATATACATTAGTCGATATATATTGGAAGAAAGTTGTCTCCTTTATTCCATTACCTCTCTTCAATCAAGTCATCGAAATGGAGTGGTGGCAGAAAAGTTTTCCTCTTCAATCCTAGAATGCTCCATGTAAAATGCACCTTTCTTCCTTGTCAATGCTTTGATTAAGATATAACTAATTGAGACTTCTCTGTGCTAGAAACCTCTGAGATGAGCTGTGAAATAAGTTCTGCAAATAATATGTATTCTTTTAGAATCTTATGTTAATGGAAATAATATCTGATGGGATCTATACGTGAGTCCAAGGATTTGGTGATTCTTTCTATGATCAAATAGAATTAACCGAGACAATGTAAACTTTTTATATAAAAAAATTGCCTGGTTTGTAGACTAGCACTGGTTGAGAGAATTAGTTGTGGAGAATTGTGCAAAAATTGCATATGCCAGTAATACCCCAAGGATGGTTGTTAATGATGAACATTGAAGAATTTAATGTATTTAGTAATTTAGAAGAATAAGCTGATCGAGTGCAGGGAGCCTGTGCCCTTTGGAGTAATCCCTCCTTGATTAGAGGTTGGAATATATATGAACCTGATTTATTCAAAAAAGAAAAAGAAAAAGCAGATTATGTTCATTGTTGACAATTTCCAACTTCTTTTCTGATGAAGCGGCAATAAAATGCCATTTTTCATTGAAGTTGCTTCTTGCATATGCCTTTAACATGTGATAAGTGATAAGTGTCTCATTTTTCCTGTTTGCATCCTGTTGTTCAGAATTATTTCTTCTGCTGACTCATATTATCTTTAATATCTTATGTTGACCACCTGACTATTATTGGTTACATTAGACATTGTTTTCTATTACTTGTATGGATCTGAGTTGTGAAGTAATTTCAGCCAGGGCTTTCTTTGCAATTTTTTTCTTTCTTTCAGACCTAGATAATGCTGCTGAAGAGGTGCTTACTTAACTAAGATGGGGATGTAGCTGTCACACTGTCATAGTGTCTTTGCTAGTTCACAATACAACTTTGAAATGGGCTTATGCCTTAACTGCCATTTTTCTTCATCACTGAAATGAAAATTTTCGCTCTTAGTTTAGTTGTAGCATCTTCTCCAAATACATGGCTTGTGTATTTCCATTGGTTTATTCTTTTCCTTTTGGTTTTAAATGGATCCAATAACAGCATTACTCATTTCCCTTACAACATTTTTTTTTATGGTAATTGGATATATGTTAATAGTGTTGTTCATTACATGTTTTTATCAAAGAATGCTATGAAGAAAGAGATGCATAGCTCTGTAATTTGCACACTAGAATTTTCTTTTGCATGATATCCTCATCTAACACAAACAATACTTGGCCCCAGCCCATTGTTTGTTACTTGGAAGAAAGCGGTGAATGGTGGGGAGCCTCGTTTACGTGGATGTATTGGAACTCTGGAAGCTCGTTGGTTAATTAATGGCTTCAGGGACTATGCTCTAAACAGGTATTTTCATAAAACATGTACTTGGCATGTAAACTATTTCTCCCCCCCCCCCAAGTCTTGGACAATATCTATGATAGCCATTTGTTATGTTCATTTATATATTTATGGTGTGTGTTTTTCATATTTTTGGCAATTGACAGTACTTTGGAAAAGTAAATTTTGGTGTTAATGAGATGAAAATGAAGGAGAGCAAACTATATTATGCTGTTATCTCAGGTGGTTTTGGGAAGTGTGGTATGTGTCAAAAGAAAATGTACATGCTAGGAGTGAGGGAAACTAAAGAATTGAGAAAAAAAATCAGTGTTTTGTTCTCTGCTTTTTTCTGCTATCTTTGTAAGCAATTAATGCATACTAAGTCATTGTAAGTAGATAAAGCTTAAATTATAAATCATAATGGCGTACTCTAAAAGAACTAGAAAATCATAAAGAAATTTCTTGAATAGCCACTTAACTATAGTTAATGAAGGGCATTGAAAAGAAAATGGGGAACACATGACATAATGAAATGAGTGTTTAGCATGGTCCTTATCTGCTTATTGGGTAGTGAAACTGCCTTCTACTAGGGGTGTAAACTGACCTCCTCAGGTCTGAAGAGCCTCACTGTTGACTTCTGACCCAGGGGGTGGGGGGTCGGAAGGGGAAGATGTAAGACCGAACCGGCTGTGGGGGTCGGTTTAGGCCAATCACCAACATGGACAGGTATCAGTCGGGGAGGTTGGTTGGGCTTTGAAAGTGCGGCCTGCAGGCACAGATCAAACAAGCTTCAGCTTGTTTATATATTGATTAGGAAATACGGAAAAAATTTCAACAAAAAAGCAAAGAAAAGAAAAAAATTTGAGATGGGGAGATCTGTAGATAGAAATAGAGTACCTTCAGAAGAGATGTCTTCAGACAGCAGACCTAAAGAGAAGATGAGATTTCTTTTTAGACCACCTGAAAGTTTGAACATGCAGTTGCGAATGGTGAGAAACGAAAAAAGTTTTTTATGTTTTTATTTTTTTGAGAGGTGAAGGGAAGAGATGGACTGTGGGGAAGGGAGAGGACGGCCATGCAGTGGCAGAAAGGCTGTGACAGTGAGTTTTGTACTTTTTTGGATGCAGTGCTAGGGTTTTTTTTTTTGGCTTAGGAGAGGAGAGGGAGGGTTCTGGAATCTGCTGGAAGACGAGGAGTCCGGGTCCATGCAGTGCTAGGGTTAGTTTGCTAGTCTGGTGAAAAAGAAAACTTATCTTCATATACTATAGGGTGTCAGATCGGAAACCTACTTATGTCCCCATGAAACCAAGTTCCAACCCGACAACCCTTTGGAAGTTAAAAATATAAACCAACCCCCCAACTGAGACTGACGGAATCAGACCAAATTCAGTCGGGGTCGGTTGGTTGGATCAGATTTTTGGCATTTTTTAACATCCCTACTGCCAGCATCTTGGCTTGAGAATTCTTACTTTGTTAAAAGAATTTAATGTTTGGCCTTGTCAATAAATGGTTGCCACTGAAGACAATGCTGCTCTCTCTTTGTCAGCCGAACTAACACTGAGTTGGACAAGGTTTTTTTTTCCCCAGATATGGAGCTGTTAAATTTCCTTATCAAGAAGTCCAAGGGATACATGCTTTGTTTGAATCACTGCCATATTTCAAAACTATTATAGGTCATGCAGCCCCTGGGCCCCTGTAAAGGAAATAATAAAAATTTGTTCGGATTGCACATTCTAAAAGGGGGATTCCTCCTACCTTATTTATCTCAGAGATTAAACAAGTGGGCCCATGGCTCTTTGGATTGTATTGTGATTGAGATCTCGATTTAGGTCTGAGGTTAAGCTGGGTTGTGTTTGCCTCATCTAGTGGCTTGGCTTGCATTGTGAACGAGGATATTAAAAATATTGTTTTTGCTATGTTTAGTCCTTATCCTGTTGTTATTCCTGTTGCATGCCTCTGAATCTTTTTCTTTGTATCTGTAATATATTGCAGTGCTTTGAGGGACCGCAGGTTTCCCCCCATACAGGCTAAAGAGTTACCTTATTTGGAGTGTACAGTTTCCATTCTGACTGATTATGAGACTGCTAACCACTATCTTGATTGGGAGGTATCTGCCTGTTTACTTTTTTTTTTTTAACTTTTGTGGCACTTTAGGTCAGGATATATAGACATATCTAGTTTGTTTTCCTCTGCTATGATCCATTGCCTGCTCATACAATTTGATAGCATTTCTTTGCCCCAAGGATACTTTTCATCGGTTGATCCTGACAGCTTGGTGTGTTATTGTCTTTGTCACTGTTTAAGGATGATGTTAAAAGTGGGATTGATTGAAATTGTCAAACGTGTAATTCTATGAAGAAGCTGATTTTAGATGTTCTTGTGGAATATTGTTTTCCCCTGTAGCTACTTCCAAATGCATCCACGATAATGGGATGGATGGAATTTTTAGTTTGGTTCATGGCCTTGAACCATTGGAGGTTCATTTAGCTCTTCAACGTGGCACAATGTGGGATAATTGTTTAAATGATTTAATTGGTAATGCTAATACCATAGTGTAGCTTGATGATCAGATGCTGAATCTAATTATATTATGAGCAGCATAAAATGGATTCACAGTGGGAAAATACTTATGTTTTGCTTAAGTGAAGTCTTGTAGTATGTCTATTTTTGTTGCCTTTTCTCACTTTCTGAATTTAGTGAGTTCGTACTGCAGGTTGGAAAGCATGGTATAATTATTGAGTTTACTGATCCGGACAATAATACAAGGCGAAGTGCGACATATTTGCCTGAGGTGGCTGCCCATGAAGGTAACAATTCTCACTTTGGTACAAGTCCCTCAATAGCATGAACATTTGTTTGGTTATTTTTTCGTTGTGAAAAAAGATGGTAATTCTTTGACCTATACAGAGAACTGATTATACTATAATCTTCTTGAATTATATTAGTTCTGTGTCAAATTTGAGCTTGAGTGGATGAACAATAAGTCTTGGTTTATCTGTTTATCAAAAAAAAAAAAAAAAAAATTTGTTACTTAAGCTGCTTTATTTTTGTAACTGCACAGGTGGTCTTATTACCACTTTCCTTTGGTGGACATGAATGAAGGTTTTAGTCGTCCCAAGGGATTGAGTTCAACCTTAATGTATCATTTTTTTTTTTTTTGGTCTCTTATTCACCAGTTTTACTGCAAATCTGCTTTCAGGGTTCTCATTGGTGCTCTCATGTTTTAGTACTTCCAAATTTTGATAAGGAATAAAACTTTTATTAAAACAAAGTGTAAGGCGCTCCTTAGTACACGGGAAGTATACACAGGCATCACCAAACCAGCCAAAAAGAAAAAAGAAAAAGAAACCCACAAACCCACTAGACCCTAAAACCTTAAGACTGACCGACAAAAGGCACATAACATTACGTCATGTGAACCTTGCATTTCCAACGCCTAGAGGGTGCGCTTGCATCGCCGTAGTTAATGGAGCTTTTCAAGTTCAACAACTCCCTCCTGCCTTTGGTCTTTTGGCGCGCTATTATTTTTTCTCAATGAAACTCCTCTTCAATGGCATCCAAGATTGCCAAGGACGGATCTTCGCCATGAACACCATCCATCGCTTATTCCAAAGGCATGCCAGGATGTAAAATACCCAAAGTGAAAGGGGATTCTCCATCATCCCCATTCCAAATCTCGTCACGATGATCCCACACTACGATTTCACCATATGGGCCAATGCCTACCGGCCACTTCAAAAACTATATCAGGCCATTAATCTTGGAATCCTCACCCTTTTCATCATTTGGAGTGTTGCAACCACCCAAAAGGGTTGGAATCCCTTCCATCCCAGCTTCCTTACCAACAAGAGAAGATGATGACGTAGCCGACACTTCAGGTGAGAGAAGGGGTTGCATAGACAGACTCAGATTGAGGAACTCCCTTCGATGGATACCCCTCACCTGAACAGATTGCTTAGCAACCTTCAAGGAAGCTGGCCTCCACTAGAATCAAGCAATGGCTGCGCTGCAGCCACCGAAGATTCCTTGACAGGCAGAGGATCCACCCTCTTCGAGCGCTGGAGAGACTTAGTCTCACCGTCAATATCTATCCTCATTACCGCCACAGACTCTGCAACTAAACTCTCATCCAAATGCACTGCTCTGCCTTCTCTTGCCTTGTATTAACTCTGGAAAGGGTTTGATACCAATGATACTGGAAGAGAGAGACGTATCCTTTCTCCCAACTCTGTCTTCCTTGAGTATAAGACACCGAATAAAAGCGAGTTCTGCCTGGTGGAGGTGGGCTGAATCTGGAGCTCGATAGACCCAACACCATTGCTAAGACTTGAGGGAACCTTCCAGTGACGCTGAAGACAGCATCCCTTTTGCCGTAGCAAATAACTCAGCAGCAGCAAACAAAGGATCAAGAGAGGATGTCGGCAAGGGAGGAAAGACAAACCTTGGAGCAATAGGGTTCTCGAACACCTGCGAAGATTGAGCTACGTCCTCCATCACTGACACCATGAAGCTATCTTTTGCGACCACCAGAACAGAATCACACCTACCAGTGAAAGCAGACCTTACCTGAGAAGACCCACTGGCGGATTCTAGATCTCCGGTTGCAGATGAAAATAGCGCCATGACCTTCGACGACGAAGAAACAGCAACTTCAAGCGACAATGCAGACCCGGGATCTGAAGAGAGCCTAGGACCTGTAACAAGTCTCGAACCCGGACCAACATTTGTACCTGTGTCGCCCTCAACAAGACTGGAGCCCATTGTCTCACAAACTGGTTTGGGCTTAACAAGAACAGGCTCAAACGAACACCTCTAAAACCCGCAGAGGGTAATTGGTCCAGCCCAAAACCAACCACTTGACCCACTTCGGCTTTTAATCGATCGCACGTCTTTCTCCACGCATACCTTAGAATCTTCGTCTGTGAGCAATTGACGGGATTGCCCTTCTTTTTCGCCTTCTTCATTGACCCAACAATCCCCATTGAGTCAGCCTCCGCCCTCTTTAGATTCTTCTCCAACTCAGAGCAATCCACCGCCAATCTTGGATTCTCACCTCCATTCGTCCACTCAAAACAATCTGCCACTGGAAACAAATCAAGATGACCCAAAGGCAGCGTCTTTAACTCACCAGAGACCGCGGCAGAACTAGCTGTTGCATGCACCACTTCCGCGAAGGACCACCCAGACGAAGAAGCCTTCTCACCTACTCCCATTTGCTTCCCCTCTGGTGAAATCTCAACAGAACCCGGCAGGCAAGAGTTGGCTTCAAAAGGCACCAATAACTGACGCAGCTCTCCTACAAACCGATGCCATCCCCACCCTCCACGACCCTCGGGAAGCCAAATGATATCTTTCCAACCACCCTCTGCATAAACGGCCACCTCCAGATAATGGCTGGCCTTATTACCACCCCCACAGACCACCAACACCTTCTCATCCTCACAGTAAGACTTGACGAAGTCTTCTTTACCCGGAGACTTTAGCACCTCTTCAACTGTATCCACCAGCCAAACAGAGCCATTGGACACCCACAAAAACAAACCCTACAAAATCCTTCCTCCTTTCCTCCAAACAAAAGTTTGCCTTATCAACTCTCACCAAAAAGAAGAATATTTTGGCTTCCACGGAGAAACGCCCCTCCATATCAACACCGCATGGTATCTCTGCGCGCAACCCCGCTCCACCACCAGCCGGAGACCAACACCAGCCTAGCTTAGAACTAACAAGCCAAAACCAAACCAGAACACACGACCAAAAATAGAGCGCTATGTGAAAACCCACCAGCCAAGAAACACCTCGATCTAATACATCATCCGAGCTTCAACGCAGCGAGAGAGAATGGAATCCTAGCGGGACGCGCCTACACACTCCACCGCTGGGGTGAAAGTGTCTAGAAAGAAAAGAGGAGAGAGGCAAGAGCGTGAACTTAGTACTTCCAAATTAAAATGATCAAGTATAGAACAGAATAAAAAATCAGATGTGCCTCTTTCTGCCACATTCTGATGGAAAGCCAGGTGACATTATGATTATCCTTTTTGAAACTGTATATTCATTTTCTTTTTCCAGGGAAGAAAAAGATGTTTATTCAAAGCTTACCTTGAAGTGTTTCCTTTTTAATCTTTTTGTTCCCTCTACCAATAATTAAGTTTGTGTGAAGTGTGGTTTTGTTCAGCTGACCAAGTTTCCATTTCATGTGTCGACTTGGTTTAGGTTGGACAAAAACAGAGGCAATAGACTCGCTGCTGCGAAAAGCTGGCTACAATGGCACTATTTCTGAGTCACTCCGGAAGCGCATACGACTGACCCGTTACCAGAGCACACTGTTTACAATGCACCACAGTGAATATGTTGCCTATGTCAAGGAAACCAGGGGAGGAGCTCCGTCTATTGTTGGGGCTAAGCCCGGGAACCATTGATTCTTCAAAATATCTTTTGCTAAGACCATAAAGGCTACTTTGGTCTAGACAAGAGAATAATTGAATTGAATTGGGTGGGACTGGATTTGTTTGTCTTCAAGCCCAGACACCCAGGTAATTGTTCTTACCTGTCCATATCATTCTTCAAATTCATTTGATTTTGGAGAAAGAAACCAAAAAGAACAGGTTTCCTTGATTTCCATACCCTAAATTCACGTTTAGCAGCTTCTCTGGGAAAGCTATGCTGGTGAAAAATGGTCCTGGAGTGCTTTATCTAATTATGTTTATCTTCGGCTCCAGTATCCAATAATAACTGTTGGAATTGTTCTATTTTAGTTGGGCAATCTCTTAGCCGGTGGCTGGGGTTAAAACTCTTTATTCAACTTGAGCACTTTTAGTGACAATCTTTAGACCAGAAATACAACTCCCAACTTTTACAACCCAATCCCGTGTAATCAACGTCGTCTTAAAAGTCACCCTTGCAAATCTGATTGTGTTTGTTTTGAATAATATTCAGAATAATATTTAACTTTTTTCAAAAACAAATTTTATTTTATTCTACTTTTTCAAATTTTTCAAATTTTATCTCACAAAGTCAAACATCGTAATTCGCGCAGTGAATTCGAATTCAACACTCAAACGGACCATGAATGTGTATGGTTGGTTCGCCAAGAAAAAGAAGTTTTCTATTATTGCTAATTATTCCTAGGAATGCGATGCTTGGGAATTTTGCGCATCTAAAGAGATGACCAAAATACTATAATTTGATAAATGTGTCTCTAGAACCTTCTTTTTCAAAACAAAACCCTTAGGCAAACGGATCCTCTCCATTTCAAATGAGATAAAGAGGAGCTGGGTAGTTATAAAATAAGGGGCAAAATTCTTTAAAAAATTGAAATGACAATTTTGTCCCTTGTTTTATAACTAATCAGCTTCTCTCTATTTAATTAAGAAGATCCGTTTCTTGGCTAATAGGGTTTAGGAACTAGTATATTTACTATTGTGCCACATGAATAAATGGAAAACACAATCGATAGGAGTGATGCCCTTGCTAGCCACGCACAAAACAATGTTCTTTCTTTTTATTGTTTTGGTATTTGGGATTTGACCTTATTTTTCTTGAACTTTTTATCGTTCTTGGCGTGAAATTTATTCTTCTAGATACTCTTGTTAACGTCTATGACGTTAACTTTTGTTTTTACATCAAAAGAATCATTTCTATCTCTATTCCTAGAATCTTCTTTGATGCAAAAATGGCAGAGATTCTAAGGAATATTTTCTTTCCTCATGTTTGAGCCTTTTCTTGTAGTCATTCCATGATGAGGGCAATTTGTTTATAATTGCTCCCACCAAGAAACTTTCAGCAATATCAACTCTTATTGTTTTAAGATCTCCAACGATAAGCAGTAATTCATAAACTTGAGTTAAAACAAGCTTATCGTTAGACATATCGAAATCCATAAAATTAAAAATTATTGAAACTTCAATACCTGTCTCTTCGATTTTGTACTTTGTCTCTAAGCTCATCCAAATTTTTTGGCTGATGAAGAAGTCCGATACACATCGTAAATGGAGTTTGACAATGCGTTGAGGATGTGTCCCTTGCAAAGGAAATTATCCTCCTCTCACTTCCTCTGCTTCTCTTTCAATTCATCATTTTCTTTTGGAGTGGGCTCCGGAATATCCTCCAAGTCATCTTGAAGAATATAAGCAAGCTTCAGAGTAGTGAGGAAGAACAACATCTTTTGTTAACAACGAATGAAATTTTGTCCGTCAAAACGATCAAGATGTGCGAAGTTTGGGTTCATCACTTTAATTGATGAAAATGCCTACATAATACAAAATTACGTTCTAAACTGTTGGAAATATATATATATATATAAAAAATATAGGAAAAATTATGAAGGCAAGAAATATGAAATTTAGACTTCAAGGCTCAATCGTAACGACGATATCTTTAGAACGTATGTTGTTCCCTTATAAGTGCTACGGGTATATGACAAAATAGTCCCCACGATACAATGAAGCCCAAAATTTACTCTAGAATAGCACTTTTTAGAACAACAAGAAACACCCTTACGGAGAATTGCACAAAAAAAATTTGTAGGAGACAAGAAAAAAGCTATGTGCTTGGGTGTATTTTTGCATATGACGACAGAGTCATATTTATAGTGATTTTGGACCATTGAAAAAATGGTCACAAATTTGTAACCACCAAAACTTACTTAATATATACACTTAATAGCATATTTGTAACCACAAAAACCCTTAAATAACATATTTAATCTCATGTAAACGTCAGGATGAACTAAAAGTTGCTCAAGCAGCAAAAATCGCACATTTGATAATTATTGACGAACTTGAAATTATAAAATGAGCTAACCAAATTGACACTTTAAAACGAGCTGGAGATTTTTGATGGGGTTCTTCATTTTCATTTTATTGATGCTTGGTCCTACTTGTTTAGTGCTTAAAAATATTATAAAAAGATGATCCAATTACTCTTAACATAAGGTTGCTAATGTTGCTTATAAAATGATTACATCATTCAAATTCATATTCAATTTATACTTGATGAAGGAAATCATGGGTACTACCGATGGTCTTTGTCAACATTTGCAACAAAAATCTCAAGACGTCTAGAATGTTATGCAATTATCTTCTAAAACAAAAGCACTCATCCAAAAGTTAAGAAATGAAGATTATGATAATTTGCTTGAGAAAGTAGTCTCTTTCTCCTTACAATTTGAAATTTACATTCCAGATTTGAGTTCTGGTTATGGTAAAGGCCTAGGTTATTATCAACGGGATCACATCACAGTGGAGCATCATTACCGTTTTGACATATTCAATGCAACTATAAACTTTCAATTCCAAGAGCTCGATAATATGTTTGGTGAAGGGGTAGTAGAACTCTTGACACTTCGTTCAGTTTTGGATCCAAAGGATGCTATAAATTCTTTAGCATTGATGATATATGTAGTCTTACGGAGAAGTACTATCATCTTGATTTTTCTGAACATGAGAAAATTAATTTAAGATTTTAGTTGAAGCATTTTGGACTTGATTTGCTTAATCATCCGAAATAATAATAAAAAAAACTAAAAAAAAAAATAAAAAATTGTCTTCCATTGTAGAATTATGTCGAGGATTGATAGAAATAGAAAAATCAGAGACATACTATCTTATTGATAGATTGATTCATCTTGTTTTGACTCTTCCAGTATCTACAGCAACTATCGAACAAGCATTTTTAGTTATGAAGGTTTTTAAAACAAGACTTCATAACAAATGGAGGATAAGTTTCTTGCAAATAATTTAGTTGTCTACATTGACACAGAGATTTTTGAGAGCTTCAAATCAGATTTGATACTTGATGATTGTGTTTCCATATGAGAGCGTATGATGCAATTTAGATACTTATTTTTTTCTTTATTTTTGGACTAGTGCTTACATGTTAACTTATTAATATATCAATTTGGCATATTTTCATAAAGTCGGATGAATATTCTTTTTGTGATATACATATTGTGTTATAATTAAAATATGTTTATATATTATAATAAAAATGTAGTATATAAAGAAAACAATATATATATATATATATATATATATATATATATATATATATATATATATATATATATATATATATATATATATATATATATATATATATATATTGAGAGCTTCAAATCAGATTTGATACTTGATGATTTTGTTTCTATATGAGAGCGTATGATGCAATTTAGATACTTATTTTTTCTTTATTTTTGGACTAGTGCTTACATGTTAACTTATTATATATATCAATTTGGCATATTTTCATAAAGTCGGATAAATATTCTTTTTTGAAATCGATAGATAATCTTTTTGTGATATACATATTGTGTTATAGTTAAAATACATTTATATATTATAATAAAAATGTAGTATATAAAGAAAACAATATATATATATCTTGTCATTATATTTTATTATTTTAGTTATGTCCCTATTAAGACAAATTTCCACTGCCACTGTTAACTTAGACTAATGTACACGCGTCGATATATCATTAGTGTTGATGTTTTTAACTCTTTTTTTTTTTTTTTTGAAAAATTAGGAATTTCATAGACCAGACTATAAAACTTGCTCAACAAGTACAATGTGTTGGATTGGAATGGGGCATTCCCCCTCTCCAAACAAAATCCAGCAACTGAGATAAAGCCAAATTTGCTAACACATGTGCAGCTTGGTTAGCCATCCTCTTAATATGTCTGACTGCATAGGATTGGAAACCCTCGAGAAAAGTCTGTATATCCTCAATGATGTGTCCAAAGTTCCTCTAGCAAGTACCTTCTTGACCCACTGCCTCCACCACAAGCAACGAATCACCATAAAAAATGACCCGTGAATAGCCCAGCTCCCCACAAAGACAGACTGCTTTCCATAGAGCCACAGCCTCTACCATACTGGGATCCGTAACTTGAGGAAGAAACTGAGTCATAGCAGCAACCACGATCCCCTTATCATCCCTTAACACAGCCCCCACCCCCTATTGATCTCGAGTTTTTGTTGAAAGCCGCATCCCAATTCAGCTTCAAAAAAAACCCCAAAAGGAGGGATCCACCGAGGAATTATAGGGGCTTGGTTAGGGACTAGTGGAATGGGTGGATCATGACACCTCAGGAAAAACGTGGCTGCCTCCTGCGCCTGGCACATCACCTGTTTTGGAGGGGTGAACACACTGCCAAAAACAAAGGCATTTCGTCTTAGCCATATATAGCGGGCCACAACCAAACTCAAAAGCAAACCTTCCTCGTCTAGCCGTGACCACCATTGATGAAACAAGCCATAAACATCACTCTCTGTCAGCGCCAGCTTCTGCAATGGTCGAGTACCCTCCTACCAAACAGCCACCATAGCAGGGCAACTCCACAAGGCATGCCATAGATCTTTAGGACTTGACTAACAGATAGGGCAAATAAAATCATACACCACATGCTTCCTTTGAAGATTAACTTTCATTGGTAGGATGTTGTTACACATCTACCAAGCAAAATTCTTACATACTTTCGGGGCTTTAAGATTCCATATAGCTTGCCATGTTTCCTTGTTGCTTGAAGAGCCGGAGCCTTCCCCCCTAGCTTGAGACCTTCTTGTCATCTCAGAGTGATAGGCACTCTTCACATTAAAACACCCATTCGGAGAGGCAATCCACACCCTTTTATCAGCATTCCCTAAAGGACTAGGCACCAGATTGGAGATAACATCAGCCTTGGCGACATGGAAGGACGGCCGAATAAGGGACACATTCCAACCACCCATCGTTGGATCTATCAATGAGCTAGCCAATGCATCTCGGGGCATACCACAGAGCGGAGACTGCACTTGATATGTGGACGGGGTAGGGATCCACCGATCTTCCCAAATCCGAATCTGTTTCCCATCCCCCATTCTCCAAACAAATCCCCTATCCAACACATTACGAGCATTAAGGATACTTCTCAACGCATAGGAAATATTTCAGGCCTAGATCGCATGCATGAAGTCCCTGTCCCGAAAGCACTTATCCTGCAGAATTCTAGCGATCAAAGAATCAGGTTGTTGTACTAAAAGCCATCCTTGCTTTGCGAGGAAAGCCAAATTGAAAACTTCCAGGTCCCTAAAGCCCATACCACCCGAAGTCTTTGGTTTTCCCATGCAATCTCACCTCATCCATGCAGCTTTGGCAGTTTTATGTTTATGCCCCCACCAAAACCTACTAATCAGCGAATTCAACCTCTTGCACGGAGTTTTTGGTAACTGAAAAACACCCATAGTGTAGGTCGGAATAGCATGCACTACTGCCTTAATTAAGACCTCCTTCTCCGCTTGAGAGAGGAATCTCTCCTTCCAACCATCAAGCTTCTTCTGTACTCTACCCACAATACCAGCAAAAGTAGAGGTTTTTGATCTCCCCACCAAAGCAGGCAAACCAAGATATTTTCGTACCCCCTGATGGCCGAGATACCTACCGAATTAGTGATGAACCTTCTAAAAGCCCCTCCAGTATTCTTGCTGAAAAAAATCGAAGTTTTCCCAGTGTTTAGCTTCTGTTCGGATGCTTGCTCATACACTGTCATCACCTACATTAAATTGCACCATTCTTGGAAATTCGTCTGACAGAAGAGGAGGCTATCATTAGCGAAGAAAAGATGGCTGAGTTTGAGTCCAGATGCCGAAGTAGGGACTCCCGATATACTTCTATTTTCTACAGCTCTTGTCAAGAGGGAGCTAAGGCCTTCTGCCACTAACAGAAACAAGTAAGGGGAAAGAGGGTCCCCTTGCCTTATTTCCCGGGTTGGTGTAATATGTCCCGCAGGTTTCCCATTTACCATAATTGAGTAAGAGACAGTGGAGGCACAAGACATAATAAGGGAAACCCACTTATCCGCAAATCCCAGCTGACACATGATCTTCTCAAGAAACTACCATTCGACTCTATCATATGCTTTGGATATATCCACTTTTACTGCCATATAGCCCTTCTTCCCCCTCATTCGGTTAGACATCGTGTGAAGAGTCTCATAGGCTACCAAGATATTGTCCGATATTAGACGACCCGACACTCTGCTGAGGAGAAATGATCAAGGGCAGAACTACTTTCATCATATGTGCAAGAGTCTTGGCAATGATCTTGTAAAGAACATTGCAAAGGCTAATAGGCCGGTAGTCATTCA
Organism: Alnus glutinosa; assembly: GCF_958979055.1. Taxonomy (NCBI): domain Eukaryota; kingdom Viridiplantae; phylum Streptophyta; class Magnoliopsida; order Fagales; family Betulaceae; genus Alnus; species Alnus glutinosa. The sequence goes on from NC_084895.1 coordinate 9,167,393, forward strand.
CCAATTATGCAACAGCAACCTTTGGGATCAAGGCAACAAAAGTAGTGTTAATCGAAGGGTCAAGATTACCTGAATTGAGGAAAGACAGGGCTGTGGTTATCACTACCCCCCCCCCCCCCCCCCCCAAAATCGTATTTCAGTGTTGTTGGAACAAACCCCAAAACCATCAAGTCCAAGGGCCTTCAATGGTTGCATCTAGAATACGGCTCTTTCAGTCTCCTCAAGTAGAAAAGGTCTCAGAAGCCCCTCGTTCATAGACTGTGAGACTTTTGGGAGCACCACTGACATACATTCATCAATACCCCCTGGTGCCTTCTGTAGCAAACAACTGCTGGAAATGCTGAACAAAGACCCTCTCCAAATCCTCCGGATTAGTCCACTGGTTTCCTTCAACATCTGTGACCTTTTCAATAAAATTTCTTCTTTTCCTTTGACTAGCCCAAGCATGAAAGAACTTTGTATTACGATCCCCTTTCGTGTACCAGTTTCTTTTTGCACGCTGCTTCCATTCTAGGTCCTCCATTTCCAGCAATTTATGGAGTTCCAGCTACACCTCTTTAATGGTCTCCACATTCCCCGAATTCTTATGACTTTGCAACCGCTCCAGCTGTCTTGACACATCCTTGATCTTTCAGGTTCCTGCACCGAATTTCATTTTACTCCAATGCATAAAAGTCTGCTTGCACAAGTTCAGACAGTTGGTTGCCACGGCCATTGGTTTACCACTTGAAGCTCCCCTGTCCCAAGCATCCTTAATAACTTCCCCACAATCCTCATCAAGATTCCAGTAAGCCTTAAACCTGAAAGGCTTTGCTATCCTGGAATTATGATGGTTCGGTTAGAACCTAATCCATAGAGGATTATGATCCGAGCTTAGGGCTGCAAGGACCTCCACCACCACCATCGGAAACCGGGCACACCAACCTCCCGTGGCCAAAGTCCTATCCAATCTTTCTTTAACGAACTCAGCTGAATCTCTCTTGTTTCTCCAGGTGAATTTAGGTCCCCTGTAACCAAGGTCCCCCGGACCCCCAACCCACATTCCACCAGAGTCGACCGAAAGCTGGCCATTTGGTTTTCATTTCGTATTGCTCCCTCAACTTTCTCTGAAGAACATACTATCTCATTAAAATTTTCGGTACATAGCCAATCCTGAGAAGTGTTTGAACTAATATGGGCCAATTAGCTGCCATGATTCTGAGCGGAGAGCACGATCGGGATGACCCAATGAATTTCCACTGGAAATCAGTACCAAGCAGTTGAATTTTGGCACCTATGTGCCGCAAAGAATAGTTTATGATCTCCACTTCTCTCAAGTCCTTCCAAAAGAGGGCTAACCCGCCACTTCTTCCAACCGGATCCACCGTGAACATCCCCTCAAAAGCCAACTTTGTACGGAGAAATTAAAGCTTTGCATTTTTCAATTTTATTTCAATAAGAAACTAAAAAGCTGACCTCTTTTCCTTTACCATAAGGCAAAGATCCCGAACTGCACAAGGGTTTCCAAGCCTTCAACAGTTCCAACTGATAAGATTCATGGCTGCTGGCGGCGCTGTTCCACAGCCTCTGCCAGTGAATCATTGGTAGCCAAGGGTTTGGGAACATACCTCATTGGGCTCAGAAAAAGATAGAGCCTCCCCGGACAGAACTTTAGATCCCCTCTTCTCAGGTAGTCGGCAAGAAACAGAATCTGCGTACTATTCCACTCACTCCCCACGAGCCATCCTCTCCCACTGCCTAGTGTTATGCCCCTCCAATTTATCACGAGAACAGCAGTGTGCCATATGTTCTCCATCCTTAGCGCTGCTTCGGGACCCCGGTAAAGTCTTCTTCGAGAAGGTATTTTTCCCCCCGGCAGGCTTGACAACAAATTCTAGAACCTGCATGATACCTTTCTAGACGTACTGTTTGCATGGGAGAGGTAAGTGTCTTATCTGGGCCAGGATGGCCCACTTCCAACACTCCTTATTGGGCTCAGAAATCCGGCTTTTTTTCCTCCTATCCCTATTACAACAGCACACACCACTCGCGACAAGTGGCACCTCAAGAGAAGCCGCATGACACGATGCCAAATCCGTTGACAAAGGCCGTTCCCCAGCTGTTTTGTTGCTATAAGAGCATTTTTAGTAGCCTCATCAAATTTTACTTATCAAAATAGCTAAAAATCAATTTTCTCTATTCTGGTGAGCCACTTTTTAAAAATTCTCCCAGTAGCCTCACCATTTTAACTATTTACTATTACTATTCCATTTAAATAATATTTTTTTAATCTTTCTTTATTTAATCTTTTTACAAAGAATCCTTCATGTCCATGAAATAAGGACATTATCGTGTGTGAGAGATGGGAAATGGGAGAAGAAAATGAGAGGAAAAAGGAAAAAAATGTGTTGATCATGTGAAACAAAATTGGTGAGTGAATATTACTCATCAGAATTGGTGAGTAATTTCACTCATCAAAACTTTTTAGTTAAAATAGTGAGGCTGCTGGGAGTGATTTTTTAGTATTTTTATCAAATTGACTCACCAAAATAACTAAAAAGCTATTTTGATGAGACTATTAGGAATGCTCTAAAATGACTTTCCAAAAAAGTCATATTTCCTTGTTGTAACCGACGAATTAAACTGTTCCGGATTTTGTGTCCCCCGTTGAGCCTGAGAATCTGGAGGATGAAAACTTTCCTTTTTGGCCTCCTCTGTCCCCATTGGCTCCTCTAGAACTGGAAAACCGCCGGAGTCAGCATCAGAACTCTTCTGGGCCCCTTTGATTCCATCCCCCAATTCCAATCCACGGCCAAACTCATTTGCACAAATCCACGACCCCCATGCCAGTTGCCCCTCAGTATGGTTTTTCTTCTTTGAAACTTTTACTAAACACCCCTTTTGGTCATGCAAAATCTAGCCACATTTGTAGCAGAATGTTGGTAACTTTTCATATCTAAAAGGTACCCAACAAGATTTTCCTGTCAATAACAAAGCTCTTCCTCTTTCCAGAGGTTGATACAGATCAATAGCTACTTGGATTCTCTGACTTTTACCCCAACCAACATCATCATCCGCCACAGCCACCTCCTCCACACTACCCAGGGTTTCACCGATTTTTCTGCCCATCGCTCGATTCATGCACCCCTAAAGGCATATCGTGGATCTGAATCCAGATAGGAGTGTTGTTGAACTCCATTTGGGAAGGCAGAGTTTTGCCATCAAACTCGTTTAAGACCAAGAGGGTTCGGTCATACGACCAATGCCGTCCTTCCAGAACCCGTTGTTGATCCTCCTCCTCGGAAAATTCAAATAGCCATAAATTATCTTGGATCTCTTGAAAGAAAATGTTCCTCCTCAGCCGCCGTATACGAGTGAGCACACTTTTGAACACTTCCTCGTTGATCCACTTCGCTTCCCCCAGTCTACCTATAAGACATCTCAAACCTTTCGATCTAAGTTCCTCAATATCATCATCACTGATGGAGATTCCTTTTTGCTCGCCAGTGGTGAGCGGAAACTCCTCCGTACCACTCCACTATTGCTTCGACATAGCTTTCCTTCTCAAGAAGACAAAGAAAAGGTATGCAAAACGAAAAGGACAATAAGAAATGGGGCCAAAAACTCCTACACCGAAGGCCGGGAGGAGACAAAAACCGGCACCCTAGTTTTTCCTAGAAGAGGAGAAACCTAGAAAGCCAGACACGCAAATAAAATAGTTAGAAAAATAAAGAGGTCAAAAATAAAAACGGATGAGGAAAAGATAATAAGACAAATAAAGCATATTAACATATTAACATCTAGAGTACTCTTGTACTTGCAAAAAAAAAAAAAAAAATCCAAAGTACTATTAGCTAGAGAAGCAAAAGCAGAGACAGAGTCAAAAGTAGGGATTTCATATATATATATAATTTAGACTGAGTCAAAATTTTTTGTTTTACATTGAAATTTTTGTTTAAAAAGTTATTAATATGATATAAAATGTGAAAAAAATTAAAACATTTTAAAGTTAACTTTCTTCTAAAAAAAATGAAAGTGAAAGAAGGATTACCAAACAAATCCACTGGTACCCACAAATTCACAAAAAAATTGTCAAATGTCCCAAGTCAGCAAAAAGCATATCCGTTTGCTAATTTAATTTTCAACAGCAATATACGAGACCACATGATAACTATAATAGGGATGCTCTTTTCTTTTACATTTCCTCTTCAATAAAGACAGTGATGGATGACAAAATGGTCAGCCTTTGCTTTTGACTTTTGAGGACTTTCCTCCCAAAGTCTATGCAACATTACAAAGCAAAGCACCTAAACTGAAGAGAGAGAGAGAGAGATGGGAAGCGCGACAGAGGCAGTGGGAAGCCTAACACCCAAGCTACCTCTCTTCTCAGTCCCATTGATGCAGTCAAACGGAGCCTTCCGGCATGCTAACCCCGCCACTCCATAGCCCAGCTTCGGTCCCATTTCGCTAGGAAGAAGAACCAGGCAAGCCCAGGCCCTGCACCGCTCTCGCCACCGTCATTGACGTCTTTGCTACCAAGTGCTTGAAGCTGCCTCCAAGGCTGCTGTCGGATACAAAACTGTCTTCACAGTTCACCCACCACGGTCTTGGAGGGTCCTTATGTGGGCAGGTCTAAAGGAAAAGTCCCATGAGCTCAGACAATAACAGGAGCATTTCAAACTTATAAATTTTTTTTTAGAAATTGGGGGGGCCATGCCCCTACCCCCCCCCCCCCCCCCCCCCCCCCCCTTCCCTCCGTCACTGAGCAAAAGAACAAGAAAAGTGATCACCCATTGATGTTTTTAACTGGCCACATGACATTTACTTCTTGTTTGAAATACCAATAGAAAGATTATTTTTACAGAGAAGCAAACCACAATGATCTATTAAATGACGGATTCTATAAAGATACAAAGAACAATGACCAATTTTACATTTTCTTTTAGACAATTCCAAAATACTTAAAAAATATTTTAAATAAAATATGATAGTATAGGGAAACATTGTTTAATAAGAGATGCTACGCATCCACTTCTTGTCTATCTTTTATATATTTATCTTTTATAAATTTATTATTGAATTTGTGAGGCCACGTGTTGATTTCATATGATTTCACGTATTTAAAGGTGAATTTCCCTTTTTTTTTTTCTTTTTTTTTTTTTTTTTTTTTTTTTTTTTTTTTTTTTTTATAAAGATGTACAAAAAATAAAAGCCAAACAATTATCTTACCGCTATATGTGGCCATTTGCTTGGCTTTTACTCAATGTATAGAGGATGGAGACTTTTTTTTTTTTTTTTTTTTGACTTATTTGGGTCATAAAAACTCTCATTCCCTTCTTTTCTGTTTACTTTTTTCACACTACTTATTTGGTTTGGGCCTCTAGTTGGAGAACCCACCCCACCCCTATTGAACTTTGTAACCGTTTGCTCTTTTAATGTATGAGTTGTTTTTACAAAAAAAAATAATTAAAAAAAAATAAAATTATAAAAAAATTGTATTATTAATCCATGTAGTTGATCTAAATTACAAATTGCTCTTGTAATCAAATTCTATTAAAAAATTTATCAGATTTCGTTAGGCATTATGTTAGCGTCAATAAAATGACGACACTTGTCGATCATAATAAAAAAATATAAATAAATAAAATTTAAAAAAAATATTTGAAAAGAGAAAAAGTTGGGTGGCCACCCCTTTTCTTTTTTCATTTTTTTAAAATAATTTTTAAAATTTTACTTATTTATATTTTATTATTATAATCTACACATGTCACCATTTTATTGGCACTGACGTAACGCTTTGTAGAATCTATCAAAATTTTTAATAAAATCTAATCTATAGATCAATTTGTAAATTAATCAAATTAAAATGTCTTTAAATTAATTTTGATGCCAATTTATAATTTAGGCGAATTACAATCACTTATGGTTCAATCTTCTCTAAAATTATTTGTAAACTTCAGTAAATGAACGAAAAGTAGAGGACATTGTAACCAGTGAGAAGATCAGCAATTAGACTAAACTCAAAGCCGATTGGAATTCCACGTTCTAAAGAGCACATCGACCACGTCGCCTCAGTAACTAACGACCATACCCCAAGTCTTACACGCGAAGTAATTCCTCCGCATCTCCAATTTCTTCAGGTTCTCTCTCTTTCTTTCTCTGATTCAAATTGAAATTTGGTTTTACTTTTTCTTTGATCTTCAAAGTAAATTCATTCTTGCATCTGTTTCTCAATCCCTAACTTTTCTTGATCGGATCGAGAATTTAATAGTCTGCTTCTTCCTGTTGATTATTCTGTATAAACTTAAGAATGATTTTTGGGTCTTGATTCCAGTTTCCATTACCCTATGTTTGGATGCTGAGAAAATTAAAAACCCATTTCACCGAAGTCAAAATGGTTGTGTTAGGCTCATTTGGGTGGACTTTTTGGATTGTCTAGGGTTCGAAAATGTTAATTTATTTTCCTTTATGACGTTTTCCTAGGAATAGGAACCAAAACGAATCCTTCGTGTAGTTTTCTGGAATTTGTAACTAACTGCTTTTCTTACGCTACTTGAGTGTTCATCTTTGCATGAACTATGTGGTGATTCGTAAGTAGAAGTTAAACTAAATTCTAGGTTTTGATTGATCTTGGTGTTCTTGTTTAGTTGAATTGGGATTTTGGTTAATTTATGGATTCTATCATCTGGTTAGGTTGCTGTTGCAACGAGGGACTGGTGGAATCTCTGTGTCTCAACAAGTTTGAAGCTATAATTCTGAAATGAGTCAGAGAGGCTTAATATATAGCTTTGCTGCGAAAGGAACCGTTGTTTTAGCAGAGCATACATCATACTCGGGGAACTTTAGTACCATTGCTGTTCAGTGTTTGCAGAAGCTGCCTTCCAATAGCAGCAAGTACACATACTCATGTGATGGGCACACGTTTAACTTCCTCCTCGACAATGGGTTTGGTATTGGTCTTTTAAAAGTTGTAGCCAATTTGGTTTTAGTTTCTGATTGAAACATCTGTGGTTGAGTTTGATTCTTTGGGCGTGCAGTTTTTCTTGTTGTTGCAGATGAATCGGTTGGGAGGAGTGTGCCTTTCGTGTTCCTTGAACGGGTGAAGGATGATTTTAAGCAGCGTTATGGGGCAAGTATAAAAAATGAGGGCCTGCACCCGCTTGCGGATGACGACGATGAGGATGATCTATTTGAAGACCGATTTAGCATTGCATACAATCTTGACAGAGAATTTGGGTGAGTATATGCTTGATTACGTTTGAATTTTATGTTTTCTGTATCATGTTCTGCTAGCCTGTAATGTCGTGATTTTGTTTACCAGGCCAAGGCTTAAGGAGCACATGGACTACTGTATGAACCACCCAGAAGAAATGACTAAGCTTGCCAAATTGAAGGCTCAAATAACTGAGGTCAAGGGCATTATGATGGACAATATCGAGAAGGTACACATTTACTTAGCTGTTGAGTGATACAGTAATGGATAGCTATGAAGAGTGTTAGAAGATATATATATATATATATATATATATAAGGAACCTTCTAGTTTTTATTAGCAAATGCAACTAACTTATACATCTCTACACTGATGCTTGCTCTTACCTTGTTGCCGTAGACATATAACATGATCCCAGTCCTTTGTGAAAGGTACTACTTTATTTGTTTAGGCTTGTTCATTTATTTGCTTCTTCTTTTTTTGGATTTTTTTTTTGTCTGAAGGTGGGTGGGTGGGGGATTGGAGATATTAAGGAACATCTCCCTGACTGGTTCAGTGGAGAAAGCATCAGAATTAAGTAGACCTGTCTTGCTGTTACTGAAATTTTAGTGAAAGCTTGTTTGTTACCTTTTCCTTTGAGAATTGTTCAGATTTCTTAAACAGACATCATTATCATGAAGTGACAACTTTCTCTTCTTTTTTTTTGATAATTTATTGGTCCAAGGCATGAAGTGACAACTCTTTGAAAGGATACTTGAACAAGTAGCTTGCTGCTATGCATAAGATTTTGTGAATCTTTATAATGGTTATGCTATTTAAGATGGAATCCCTGGTTCGGTTTGCAGAGGCGAAATGCTCAGTGTTCATTCTAAATTAGGTTTTAATGATTCTACAACAGATTGTTACAGGTTTTATTTTTGTTTGAGATGAGATGATGTTCAAGTTCCTGAAATGCATCTATAGAGTATGCCTTTTTCTTGCTGCTCAATATTCATTGTAGAATGTTTTTGCTCCTCTTTCCCATCAAAAAGAAAAATATTTTAATGCAAATGCTACTGGTACCTTTTCTTCTCTTGTTTTTTTCTTTGGGTTTGCAAAATATGATCTTTGTATCGTTCATCTTTGCCTTTTATTTGTTTCACTATCTAATCTATCATTTTTCTTGAGCGAGCTTGTGAACTTTTGTTTATGTTATCTGATATTCTCTACATCATCTTTAATTGTATTTTCCAGTATTCCTATATTTTTCTCCTTTTGTTCTCCCAAGTCTTGATGATTGGTCTGTTTTTGAAAGGTTAATGATTGTGACTTGTTGGTTGTGCCTCAACACTTTCTATATCCCGTTTAACTCTGTTCCTGTAATTTCCTGCTTTCTAGCTATTTCATGTTGTAGTCATTTAATTAAAGCATGCTATGCAGTGAATGTTTTAAAGGATACTGTGTTTTTTTAATTAAAACATGCTATGCATTGAAGGTTTTAAAGGATACATTACTCTAAGAATGTGTTACACATTTGCCTTTGCATTGAAAGCTCTGCTTGCATCCACCCTCGTATAAAAAGGTTTAATTATAACCATCATTAATCTCTACAAGCATCATTGTTGTGCTAATGAGAAGACAAACCGAAGTATTGAGTGACATGATGTGAAATACTTCATGTTCTCTCTCGCACTGGATTGTGGTGCAATAAAAATTCTCTATTGTTTTTACAGAATGTCACCACCACCCCTTGAAGTTGGAGGTTCGTGAACTTGGCAAGTGGGGATAATAATCTAGTGTTGCTTGGTGGATCGATTTGGAGGTTTTGGTAAAGTGCTAATTTGTGGAAGAGATATTTGAAGGTGGTCTTGAATAGAGTGAGGTGCTGTGAGTATAGAGTATGGAAGGGTGTTTGGAAATGGTTAGAAGAGGCAAAAAGAGGACTTTTCTTTGTGGTTGGAGATGGCTTTTGGTAATCATTTTGGTGAAAAGTGGTTTAGTGGTGCTCATATAAAGCTTCAATTCCTGGATTCAATGAATATTGCCTGATTGATATTCAGTTATGGATTCGAGTCAGGTTGGGGCATTCAGCTTTTTACCTTTTTGTTTTTGGAATAGTAAAGTAACAGTGGGGGTATATGATATGTTCAATCTCAAAGGGTGATTGGAGTGGAGTTTTTTGTTGTATTTGTATGTGAATATTCATGGTAAAGGCTGGGGGAGTATTCCCAGTTTAGGCTGTGTGGGTGCTTTGAAACCTTTGAAAGTGGTCCCTTCTGCTTGGACAGCCACTAGGGACAATATTCTGATGGTGTACTACTTAAGAAATAGGAGTGAGAGATTTCATGTAGATATTGCCTATACAAATAGGGAGGTGTAGATAGTATTACATTCCCCTCTGCTTTGCCCTATGGGGTATGAGTTCTAGTCTTTTATGGTATTTGTTTTGGGAATGGTAGGTGGTCAAGATTCATCTTGGGGAAGTTCAGTTCGGAGTCTCGAGAGCATTTCTCTTTGTGCTATCATGCATTTGGGTGTATTTGTTTAATGAAACAAAGTTTCTCTATCTCTTGCTTATGACAATTTTAGTCATATCAATGCTTGTTGGGTGTTCATTCTAAATGAATTTAAGGGCTTGACTTTTGTTAATTTTGTGATTAAACCTATCTTTGACCTTATTGGGCTAGTATATGGTATATATACATATGTTGATGTAAGGGATATAATATAGCGGGTCTTTAATGGGGTTTATTAGGTTAGTGGGCTTTTAAGGGGTCCATTAGGTTAGTGGATCCTCTAATTGTAGTCTTGCATTTTATATGTAGCTTTTATGCGTTTTGGTTGTTAGAAAACAGCCGAACATTCAGTTAGGAGGTTGTAACTGATTGGATCTATAAGAATAGACCCAATGGGCAGAAAGTTTTTTTTTTGATAAATAATGATAGTTTTATTGAGAGCGTAAGGCGCCCCTACGTACACTAGAAGTATACAACAGGAAACACCTAACTAGAAAGAGCAAAAGAAGCAAGAAATTCAGCAAAGCTGATAGATAAAGGGTACAGATAAGCCATCGACCAGACATACAATGTATGGAGAAATAACTCCAGCACCTCCTCTAGGGAGCTCTCTAGGTTCTCAAAATGCCTAAGATTTCTCTCTCTCCAAATACACCAAAAAAAACAAACAGGTACCATCTTCCATGTAGTAGCGCTCCGCGGTCTCCCAGACTTCCACCAACCATCAACTAAGTCCCGCACACTCCTAGGCATGACCCACGAAATACCAAAGCGGGAGAAGATGTTGTTCCAAAGAGAATAGGCTAAGTCACAATGCAGAAGTATATGGTCCACTGATTCCCCATCCCTCTTGCACAGACAGCATCTATCCACAATAATAATGTGCCTTTTCCTAAGATTGTCCAAGGTAAGTATACTGCCTAGAGCTGCAGACCAAGTGAAGAAGGCTGCCCTCTGGGGAGCCTGAGACCGCCACACACACTTCCATGGGAACCACGTACCTCCAGAACCCATCATAGAACCAAAAAATGACTTCACCCCGAACAGACCTTTCTTGGACGGAACCCATTTGAGACAATCAGCCCTCTCAAAATTCACCTTGGTATCGCCCAGTGCCTGGAAGAAGGAGGAAAAAACATCGACTTCCCAATCATGAGCCTCTCTAACAAAGCTCACGTTCCAATGAGTGGACCCTCCCACGCTTTCCACATTATCGGCCACTGACGCATCCTTCACCCGAGCAATGCCAAAGAGATCAGGAAAGACTTCTTTCAGAATTGAATCCCCACACCACAAGTCATGCCAAAATCTAATTCTGCTCCCATCCCCCACCTCGAATCTAAGAAGGTTAGAGAATTTCTCCCATCCTTTCCTTATAAACTTCCACAACCCTACTCCATGTGCCCCAGACACCTCTCGGGAGCACCACCCCCCCCCACAAACTACCATATTTGGAATCCACCGCGACTCTCCACCAAGCATCTCTATCCATGCCATAGCGCCATAACCATTTACCTAGCAATGCTCGATTGAACTGAACCAACTTCCTAATGCCCAGCCCCCCCTTCGAAATAGGATTACAAACCTTCTCCCAACTCACCAAGTGGTATTTAAAATCATCACCCAGGAGATTGAACCTCTCAAAGCTGCTCTTATCATTTCAATACATTCAGTATTTTCAATCCATCATCTTCGATCAATATTTCACTAAATATCCATGTTAATCATATTTCCATACACAAATCACCAAAAATATACATAAATCCAAGAAAAACCCTAATCAGTTGATCAAGAGAATAATTTTGGTTTAGTTGATGTCGTTCTTTATGAAGGATCTTTCTGTGTCGGAATCTAAAAAGAATAATAATAGAGGCTGTTCAAAATGAAAGACACTTACTGAAACTAGGTCTTCTGTACCATCTGCTGCATTGGTATAGGCTTGGACAGAATGGGTGAAAACTATTTTGCTATATTGTATAAACATTTAGAGATTAGCAAGCTATATCCTCGTCAGGTCATCCTTACTTTGTTGACTCAAGTTAGCCTTCTTTGCTAACCTTTATTGAAATGAGAAATCCTGGGAAGGATGAGGTCAACTGAATAGCATTGAATGGTTTGAAGGGTAAAATAAGTTATGGCTCTCATCCAGGTAGGTAGTTGGCATAGAGTCATCATTGACATGCTAGATTTAAAGATTTCTTGACCAATATGTGATCTGACCTGTATCCTCTGAACTTCTTTGGCTAAATTGACAATTACCACTGCCATTGATAGGCAATTATCTGGGGCCTGGGATGCTGAGTTCAGTTTGAAGGTTTTAAACAAATCTCACATTTTGTCAGGCTAGGTTGCTGAAATCTTCCCATTAGTTTTTGGTTATAGTATGTCAAAAATTAAATGAATTAACATATTGAAGCTCAGGGCTTGGCAAGCCAGGTTTGCTTCTTTTGGTAACTATGCGATGAGCTCTGATGAGCTAACCACATAGGTATTACAAAAACGCGTTGACATATTGAAACTATGTGCCTTTAATTAGTCAAACCAAGAACAGAGACACTGTTATAATATTAGTGTAAGTGCATATCTAGACTTTGTATGTTTAAAATTGATAAGAATAATATTTGTTTCTGAAGGTGAATGTGTTAGGATCATTAAAGGTATTGAAGTTTTTTAAGTGAATGTGTGGTGTTTCCACGTCATGCTGTTAGCACATTCCAATTCAGGCTTAGAAGTACAGAGGAAGATTTTTTCTTTCTTTCTTTTTTTAATCTTTTTAAGGACTTGCTATATAAGATGGTAAAATATGAAAAATGAGAGCCTTGCAACCTTCTGTCAAAATGAAAGCGTAGAGACACAAAGAAAGCTCACTTGTTTCTGCGAATGCTTAAGTTTAAACACCAATTACTCTTTAGTTGGGTAGCGTAAATTTGCAAAGTAGATACAGGTATTTAGTGTTATGTGAAAACTAAAGTCCATTTTTGTTATGGGAATTATTAACAATTGTTGATAGTAAGAGAGGGGCCTGCATGAAATAATGAAGGTCCTATGGTTATAGTAATTTACATCAAATTGTTTTTCATGATGTAATGTTCTTGTATAGCTTCTGTTGGTTTTTATTTTTATTTTTATAAGTAATAACACTAATCTCATTAAAAGTGTAAGGCACCCCTAAGTATACAGGAAGTATACAAAAAGAATCAGCTAACTAAAAAGAGTAAAACAAAGAAAAAAAATCACTAAAATTAATCGACAAAGCAGACACATATGCCGCAGACCAAAGATACGAAGCTTCAAAGAACAAAGAAATAATATCCCCTATGGACCTCTCCCTATCCTCAAAATTTCTATCATTCATTTCCTTCCATAAACACCAAAAAAGGCACGTAAGCACCATTTTCCACACTGCAACGCTCCTTGGCAAAGGAGCACCAACAAGCATTCAAATCAATGATACGTCTAGGCATAACCTAGGACATCTCAAAGCAATTGAAAAGAACACTCCAAATAGTAGAAGCCACATCACAATGAAGAAGAAGGTGGTCTACCGATTCTCCATTCCTCTTGCACTTGCAACATCAGTCCATCATGATGACATGCCGCCTCCTAAGATTTATCCAAAGGGAGGATCTTCCCTAGAGCCGCCAACAAACCAAAAAGGGCTACCCTCGAAGGAGCCTGAGTCCGCTAAACATTCTTCCAAAGGAAGCTGCTACCTTCCAAACAAGCCAAAGAGCTATATAAGGATTTAATCCTGAATAAACCTCTTTTGGATGAATTTCACCACAACTTATCTACACATCCTCTTCTCACTTTACTAGAATGCAATACTTGGAAAAAAGAGGCAAAGCTATCAACCTCCAAATCCTGTGCCACTATGGTAGAGCTCACATTCCATTGGTTGGAGCCTCATTAAAACTCTAAATTATCCGCTATAGAGGCGTTCTTCTTACGTGCAAGACCATATAAAACCGGAAAAGCTTCCTTTAGAGTCGTTTCCCCACACCACCAGTCACGACAGAAGCTAATCTTTGACCCATCCCCCACTACAAAACTAGTAAAGCTGGAAAGTTTATCCCACCATTTCCTTATATTCTTCCACAATCCCACCCGAAAGACTCATGCGAACTTTAGAGAGCACCACCCTCCCCATAAACTACCAAATTTAGAGTTTACCGCTACTCTCCACTAAGCCTCTCTTTCAAGCCCTTAGCACCACAACCATTTACTTAAGAGAGCACAATTAAACATCATCAAATTCCTGATACCAAACCCTCCCTCAGAAATTGGAGAGCAAACCTTAGACCAACACATCAGGTGATATTTGAACTCATCACTTAACCCACCCCACAAGAAATCCTGTTGAACCTTCTCAATACAATTAGCAACACACTGGAATAGGGAAGAGTAACCCTATCACCCTTGGACAAATACATCATTTTTCAACTAGCCAACCGATTTTTCACTTTCTCAATAACACCATTCCAAATATGCTTTAGCTTTATAGGAGGCTCCCAACAGTAAGCCAAGATATTTGACCGACAGAGAGGAAACCCCACACCCTAGGATTCGGGCCAACCGTCGCACTTGAGTTGCATGCCCAATAGGAACCAAATTTGTCTTAGCCAAATTCACCTTTAAGTCCGATGCGGCTTCAAAAGATCAAATTTTTTGTTGAGAGCTTTTTTACATATCAAACAAAAAAAAATTAAATTTTTTGTTGAGAGCTTTTAGTTTTTGAGATTAGTTAGATGATTGAGTTTTGTGTTAGATTTACTTAAATTTTTTATGGGCTGTTTTGTTGTGAAGATGAAAATCATCTTTCGTTTTCAAAAATGAAATTTGGGAAAAGTATACATAATCCCCTCAAACTACCACTCCATTGTCAATACCCCCCCCAACAAAAAAAATTACCAATTGTGTCAATCTCCCCCCCTCAACAACCGAAAAATGTCAATGACCCCCCTAATAATAAAAATACCCTTCATAAAATTATTAAAACTTAAAAAAAACTGAAAAATTTATTTAAAAAAATCTAAAATAACAAAAAGTTATACAAAAAAAAAAAAAAAAAAAACTAAAAACAATTTTTTTTTTCTTTTTTTAAAAAAAACGGGTTTTTCTTTCTTCTTTTTTTTTTTTGTTTTTTTTTTTAAAAAAAATTTTCTATATAATTTTCAGTTATTTTTCATTTGTTTTTTTTTTTTAAAAAAAAAAAATCGTTTCTTTTTTTTAAAAAAAAAAAAAAAAATTGTTTTTTCCTTAATTTTTTTAATTTGTTTTTTTAAAAATAATTTTTTAATTTTTATTTTTTTTAGTTTTACTTCTTTTTTTTTTTTCGAATTTATAAGGACATTTTTGTTTTATTGAAAAAAATCTATAGTCATTTTTGTCTTTTTGTTGGTCTTAGGGGGTACATTGACATGTTTTGGTAGTTTGAGGGAGGACATTGACACAATTAGTAGTTTGGAGGGGACATTGACAATTGAGTGGTAGTTTGAGGGGGATATGTATACTTTTTCCATGAAGTTTATTTCCATTTCCAAAAGAAATTATGCGGGATGAAAGCTATTTACATTTCTTGGGAAGTTTGCGCCTCTCAGGTTTTTCAGCCATGTGAGGCGTGTCGACGGGGTTGTTGTGAACCCCGTCGGGGGTTGTCGAGTGTGGTAGGGTATGGAGAACCGGTTTTTTGTGGAGGCTAAGTCCTTCATCTTCTCGGTAGTGGAAGGAACTTCTGTGTTGGGGGTGGTGGAGAAGAGGAAAGATTTCTCAGGGCGGGTTCAGCTGAGTTCGGGTTGCGTTGCTTGGTTATTGTCGATGGTGGAAGAGGTGTTGCAAAATCCGGACTCCGAGGACCTTGTTAAATATTTCAGGGAGGGTTCTAAGGTGACCATCATTCGGAAAGATGGAAATAGTTCCGGATGGTTCTTGGTGGTGGCGGTATTCGATGTGGGTGGCCGGAGAGGAATGATTGTGTTTCCTGAAGGCCGTGACGGGCGGGGTTGGGAGCGTGTTTCTGGGGAGCTAAGCAAAGTGCTGGATTTCTTTGGATCCTCGGTGGTGTATCCTTCTAGTGGCGCCCCGCCGAGGAAGAGGTTGGGCAAGGTCGCGGGTTTATTGTCGTACGCAGAGGCGGTGCGCTTGTCGGTTGGTGGTGGGCCTCGTGTTCAGACGGCAACGGTGGTTTGGTGCGAGACGGAGAAGATATTTTCACTGGACCGGGAGCAGGAGCCTTTTCGGCAGGCGGTGGATTGTTTTGCTTTGGAGAGGTCTTTCTCCGGTCCTCTGGGTAAAGACCTTGCGGACGATTGCTATGCTATGGAGAATTCTTCTTCCGGTCCGTTGGGTAAGGACCATCTAGCGTGTTCCAAGACTCGGGTTGCAGTCGACGACGTTGGCTCCTTGGATCGATGTGGCAGAGGGTGCAGGAAGATGTGCTCAGTGGGTGATCACGAGTGGGATTGTGACATTTCAGGGAAGGAAGTTGGGTTTTTCAAGAAGATTCTCGACTCTGTTGGTGATTGGCTGGATCGGGTGTGCAGGCGTCCAACGCATTTGGGTAGGATTTCTTTTGGGCCGAAACCGAATATGGGCTTTTTGGATTTGGGCTGGTTATTTAGACGTTTGGGGAAGTTTAGACGTTTTGGGGTTTGGTCCTCCTTTGCTCGCATGCGGACTGATTCCAGGAGGCTGAGATGTTTGCCCTTCTCTAAGAAGACTAAGCAGTGCGGGCTAGCAAAGAGCAAACCACGTCTCCCTCCCAATTTCACCCAGAAGTTGCTCACGGAGAAGACTTTTGCTCCGTCCAGTTTAGCAATTTCAGTAATGTCGTCCACGGTTGCTACTTCTACCAAAGACCCTGCTGGTCCGCCGGCAGAGACTGGGCTGGTTTCGGCGGGGGATTTTCATCCAGTTTCTTTTGAGGCGGGTGCGGGTTTTGAGATGGGCTCGCCGATAGGGAGGGTTCTTCCTTTCTCTCCCGTGAAAGAGCCCACGTCGAAGTCATTGATTCAATACAAGCGTAAAGGGAGAAAGCCGAAGTCGACGGTGGGTCAAGGGGAACTCAAAGATGTAGGCTTTCTTAGGCGGGGGTTTCTTAAATCGAGTTCATCCTCTCTTCCTCCGGCAGATCGTGGTTTCTCTGGAGGGGGTTGTTCTAGTAGAGCTAGTTCTCTCAACTCTACATGCGGTTCCTAGGCCATTTCTCCTATGGAGTGGTCCTTGTTTTGGTCTTCAATACGGTCCGGGGACAAAGGGGAAGAGGATAAAACTGTGGCTTTCCTATCTGCTCTTGATGAGGAACATAGGAGGTGGGATGAGATTGAGAGGTGTGAGTTTTAGGTGGTTAGGGTTGTGTTGTTTTGTGGGCTGTTTGTGTAGGGTCAGTGGTGAAGCTGTTGCTTCTTGTATACTCTGTGTGTACTAGGGGCGCCTTACGCTGTTTTTTTTAATAAATTTGCATTACTTATCAAAAAAAAAAAAGTGGCCAATGAATTAGACCACCTTTTTTTTTTTTTTTTTTTGATAAGTAAAAATTAGACCACATATTTCTACTGTCTCAAAGCAAATAAGATAGTAGTCATCTTCTGACTAAACCATCTAACTGCAACTTCAATTCCCTGAATTTTATTGTGGCAGTCAAGCTTTTATCTGACATTGATGTCTGATTCTTTGCCATCGAACTGTACGTTGGCTCGTTTGGTCACTACCTCATATGCTCTTTCCCTTGCTTATAATTCATGTGAATTGATGGAGACGTTTTGTGTTTTCAACACCTTTGCAAATGTTTGAACTGGAGGGAAATAGCCTAATCGATAAGAAGGGATAGCATAAAGAAGGATACACACACATGCACACTCTTGAGGGAAACAAAATGACCAGCCAACCAAATCTAATTTTTAACGTGAGATTAAACTAAGAACACAAGTTTCTAATAGATTGAACTTGAGATGAAAAATTGGACCATGAAAAACCTTTATTGGTGAACATGAAACTTATCCACTAAAGTGACTAAACAAACCTCTTTACTTGCTGTAATGCAGGTTTTGGATCGTGGGGAGAGGATTGAACTTTTGGTTGATAAAACAGAGAATTTACAGTTCCAGGTATATGACATCGGTCATTCAGTTTTAGAATGTTTGACTTATATCTGATTCATTTGCTTGTTGGGATTTTTGTTCTGGATCCAGGCTGACAGCTTCCAGAGGCAAGGCAGGCAACTTCGAAGAAAGATGTGGCTGCAGAATCTCCAAATGAAGCTGATGGTTGGAGGAGCAATCTTCGTGGTGATTGTCATACTGTGGCTTATTGCCTGTCGAGGTTTCAAATGTTGATGGGGGAAAAGCAAAACGGAGTATTCAGCAGTAACTTCTGTTCTTTTTGTATTTGGTGTACAAATTGTTTTTGTTCATGTATATGGAGACTGATGCTGGAACCTACAACCTTACTGCCTGTCTTCTCTTGCAATTAAACCTCTGTACTACCGTATGTTTTTACTAATCTGTTCATAAATAATCAATGGATGTAGTCTATATATTGAGCACTTGTTTTTGTTTTATTTTAAAAATTGAAGAAGTTGTTTACTTTTTCTACAAGTGTTTGTTTCTGTCAGCAAGTGC
This sequence comes from Alnus glutinosa, assembly GCF_958979055.1. Lineage (NCBI taxonomy): Eukaryota > Viridiplantae > Streptophyta > Magnoliopsida > Fagales > Betulaceae > Alnus > Alnus glutinosa. The sequence continues at coordinate 9,185,698 of NC_084895.1, forward strand.
GAGTCCTGTTTTCCCCAGTACTCGGTTCGAGTGCAATGGGTGAATTACGAAAAGATGCATCACCTTTCATCAATTATTTTGGGAAAAAAAATATATTAAAATTATTCCCTAGTACTTTTTTTTTTTTTTTCACTATTTTAATGTAGTTATTCAGTTTTCAATTTTGACAATTGTCTCCTCGGGTTTTTTCGGTGTTTTAAATTGGTATTTCTATGAACTTGTCCAAAGAATTAATAGTCCATCTGTCATGTGAACAATTTATAATGGCCATTGTTTGGTAAAGTTGAACAGAATAATAGGTCGTTAATTTTAGAGTTAATAAAATGTGATAGATGTGATATAAAGAAAAAGAATTTGTAGAGTAAAGTGAAAAAAAAAAAAAAAAAAAAAAAAATTGTATTGTAGTGAATTTTTTTATTTAAACAGTAATAAAAAATTATTGATATGATATAAAAAGTAGAAAAAAAAAATAGAATGTTTTGTTTGTAATTGTTTTTTAAAATTATAAAAATAAATTGAATTTTTTTTTGTGTAATTTGCTAAACAAGATGAATGTCACACTTGTCAACATGATGTCTTGTCATTGTTGTGTTATCCAAAAAAAAATAAAAAAATTACATAGAACAAAAGGGTTGAGTGGGATGGGGGCCACCAATCCTTAGATGGCCTTCACTTAGGGGGTGGGGGCTAATCACCCCTCACTTTCAAGTGGGTTTTTGGGTGGTGAAGCGACCTTAAAATTCCTTTAGGAGCCGCCACCGTCTCAAGTGGAAGACTGATAAATTGGGCATCTCATACAAATCCAACAAAACATTCCACAGTCCAGTCAACCTTCGAGATTGGAACGAATCATACACAACCATCATTTCTACTAGAATTGAAAATTGGTGAAGAGCTTAAGGCATAGAACTCAACCCAACAAAAACAGGAAAAAAAAAAAAACTAAAACTTTAAACCAACTTTAAACCTCCAAATTAATTAATCTTTTTCAGAAGTTGTATCCCTTGCACGCATAACGGAGAAAATAAATAAGAAAAAATACAATTTAGTCTCACAAATTACCATCATTTCTTTGAATGACCCTTTAAACTACCAAGACTTGCACTCTGACCCCCAAACTACCAAACCATTAAAAAATGTTCATTTTGACGAAATATCTCCATAATACCCCTATCACATGTCAATTTTCAATTAAAAAATTAAAAAATATATATATAAACTAAAATTTTATTTCTTATTTCTTATTTCTTATTTTTTATTTAAAAAAAAAAAGAAAAATAAAAAAGATGAATGTTTAGGATGGAGTTATAATATTAACATTATATACACCATTAAATATTTCAAGTTTAAATCTTAACCTTAAAACTTAAAATGGAATGCAGTATGCGGAGTAGATTTTACACCCACCGTTTTATTAATTTTAGGTTTACTACAAAACAAAACATGGTAAGGGGCAAACCATCGTCCAAAGATTCGTCTCCTTTCCCATTTGTGAGTGTTTGGGGGAATACCCTACTCTCTTTTCTCAACTGATAAAGATCACTTGTTTTTTCCTCAGATGATAAGATCGTTTCCCGTAGCATCTTCTCTACTTTACCAACAAGTCTATAAAGACGATTAAAGAGAAGTGCAACTTACTGATTATACCCGTGCACATAGAGAGAGACAGCGAGACAGAGAGAGAGAGAAAGGTAAGGCAATAGTAGGAGGAATACATAGAAGCAGCTGGAACACAAAATATACGAGTGGATTGCAGAGTTTTGAAGGAGGAATACATAGAAGCAGCTGGAACACAAAGTATACGAGTGGATTGCAGAGTTTTGAAGGTCCATGCATGGATTGGTAGGGACTAGGGGGAAGCCAAATGGGAGGAAGTAAAGAAATAGCAGTGTTTCTCATATTCTTCTTCTACCTTCCTATTTTCGCAATCTCTTCCCCTCTTCAGACGGCCTTGCCCTCCTCTTCAGGTACAACCCCCTTATCTTTTTGTTATATATATATACATATTATACTTTTGAGTTACTTTTAGCCCTCGTTTGAGTTTTATATATATATGTATTTGAGTTACTTTTGGCCCTCGTTTGAGTTAGGAACTCATTTCTCCCCTTGTAAGTTTGTTTTAGCTATGATCCTGCAATTCTTCACATCCTTGCTTCTCAGGGATTCTACTTTGAGACTTAGATTTAAGTCTTTTACTTAATTACCATAATAAGTCTTTTGCTGCTACAAACAATCTCATATGGAGAGTGTTCTTAATAACAAACAGAGATTGCAAGGATATCATGAATTCCAAATTAAACAAGAAACTATTCAAATTAAAGTAAAAGATAATCAGCTCCTTTAGTTTATCAATTTTTTTTCTTTTTGTTAAAAAGGGATTCTTTTCTTGAATGGTAGTGCCAAATATGCCAAGCCTTTATATTATGCTAGAAGTATTGAGGGGTTTTTGCATTCCCTCAGTTCATCCTGTTCCTGTTCAGTTAAAAACGAACAATTTGGAAAGTGGATTTCTTTCTTGGGTCATATCATAACAAGCGAAACTTTGAATATCTCAAACGGCCAAAAATTAAAATTAAAATTCCTGGTCTCCACGTTGAAAAAGGGTTTCTGCAGAAAACTCCCGATATGACAGACAGGGAATCAATATCTTACTTTGAACTTTTCAATAGCAACAAGAAGGTAATTGGAAGTCGTTAATTAACATGTTTTAAGGTTCCAACGAACTCAACATAAAATAAAAGCAAACCTTATTCCCAAGTGTTGTTGTCTGTACCCAAACGGCCAGGACCCACTGGAATCTCATTAGATTTGTTATGCCCAAGTGCATGATAAGTCATCTCTGCCATTGGCTTTGTTGTCTACATGGGTGATGAAATATTGTTCTTAACTATTCAATCGATAAGAGATTTAGTTGATTTGGTTCTGGCTACAAGAATTCATCAACGTAAGATTGGATAGCTTAATCTAACACCAACATTTAAACACAACTAGAAACAACCTCAAATTTTATATCAGAATGTATTTGCTTAAGCTTGAAGCACACAACACCTTTTCCAAATCTACTCCTGATATTGCATTTGCAGATTCTTTGCAGGAAAGTCACTTGGGAGAAAAAATTGTTCCTAGGCATGGCAGCAAGTTTGGGCATGCCTCCGGTCATGCAAATGGCCATGGTGGTCAAGTCACTAGCCCTGGTGAGAATGGAAATAATGGCGGCTCCCGAACACCTAATGGACAAGGAGGTACAACTTTTATCCCGGTATATGTAGCAGGTGCCGCCAATAACCACCATCATCACCATGGCTCTGCCAACTGCAACCGCAAACCCCTTGGAGTTTCAATCTTGGTCGCAGCCATCTCGGCCTCTCTTATCGCTCATTAGTAATACTTATACAATAACTTTTGTCACTTCTAACTTTCTATTGTAAGCTTACTTCTTATTAAATGATGCTTTGCTGTAAATATCGGTTACTCTGCATTATGTGTTGAATTTGGTTAGTGTTTATGCTTCATGTGTTCAAAAGTATGCAGGCAAAGTCTGACGCATGCATTATTTGCATTTGCCTCGTTTAGATTAATGCTTTATGTTGAACAGTGCAAGGTGAAGATGTTTCGAAGCGATGCATGTAGAATTATATGACAAGCCACTCTCAGTAATCTTTCAATCGTATAACTCAATCCATTTGCCACTAAGTTAGTGTAAATCTAGCAATCCTGGAATCCCCCATCTACCATCTTTATATAAGCTGAGTGAAGTTCCAACTGATGATTATCTAATTGAATTCAAGAAGATAAGAGTTACTGGAACTCACAAAAGAATGTCACAAGTTAGAAATAGGTGAGTTGCTCAAGTTTGCGAGCATGGAAAAACTTGCAGCGCCCTTTACCACTTGATTCAATTTCTTCACTCTTCCTCTTGGATGTAGAGAAACCAACATTGCTTAGTTTCAATTGCCGCTTGCCATTACCACTGCTGGAACCATCTTCATCTGTTTTATCAGATTCCCTACGGACAAATCCACACAACCAAAATCAATAGATTGACATAAAGGATCCAGAGGGTGGGAGAATGGTTGGTGATAAACTGCACATAAATTGCATCATCGCATAATTAACAATTTTACATTATCAAACTGATATCACAGAGGTGCATCCCTCTTCAATGGAAGTGGTTCTAATTTTCTATTCACTTCGATTTTGTCATGAAAAGACAAGGAAAAAAAAAGGGGGGGAATCCACCGGCTAGTTCAAAATGTGGCTCTTGAAGTCTCATATAATCCACAACGGAATTCATCATGAAATTGATTTTCACCCAAAAAAGACTTCCCTTAAAGTCTTCTTATTGAACATTAAAGTTGACGCTTTCTAGAGATTGCTGGTGCCCCTAATAAAATCCCCAGTACCCCAAAAGAGCAATAAAGAGAACAAAGCTCCTTCATAGTGTCATTAACCACCAGACCCTTTTTCTATCAATGAAAAAGTTCTTTATCGCTGTAGCTTTTCTAAATTAGAGCAACTGGCAAACACTTCTAACAGCATGAGGTGAAAATTTACTTACACAATCTGAGAATTTGAGAAGAGAAAAGTGATGCAGTAAACCAAACAAATCTGATCTTGTAGAGAATTTCCAGCGGATTATTGAAATAGAGTCAATAAGAAAGCTCAGAGAGAAATAAAGACAAGCGTACAGATTAAAAGAGCAAATAACGTACTCTAGCATTCGTGCAGTTTACAGCATTACAAAGGAAAGCGAAGTTGAAGATATTAAAAAATAAATAAAATATTAATTCAAGCATCAAATCAAGTATTCCTACACTCAAGTCAATGCTATTGGGCACCAACAGATGATAAGGTTGCTCATATCCCAAGTTAATGCTACTGACTGAAACAGTATTCCCCAGAACTCTAGAGTCTTGAGGTGCTCATATGTTTGCACGAGAAAGTTCCAACATGCATCTAATTTGGCTCGACTCAATAAAGGCATATCTTAAGTTTTTTTAGTTCATTTCCATGCTTGACCAAAGAGAAATAGAGATAGAGGTGGTTCTTTAATGAATCCTCCTACAGAATCCAGATGTAAGATATTAAAAGTTAGAGGTACAGATATCTCCTAGGAAAAAATATAAATTGAATAATGTTTAATTTGTGACATCCCAGAAAGTTAGTCTCACGTTAGGAAGATGAATTGCTCACTTAATGTAGGTAGATTATAAAGATGTTCATAAGTGTTAAGTCCCACATTCATTCTTTACCAAGTGAGAATGAGCTTTATTAGTAATTTTTGACTAGTCTTTTTGGAATGATAGCATAGATGTAGATAACATTTTTCCTTGTTCATGACAAATGGTATTAGAACAAGCAAGTAACACCGTAGGGTGTTAAGACACTACTACATGACGTGGACCCAGACGAGAACGTCAGGGATTTGAGTGGGGGTGATTGTGATACTCCATAAATTTAGTCACACAATAAAGAAGATGAATTGCCCACATTGAGTGGGTGGATTATATAGGTACTTATGACTGTTAAGTCTCACATTAGTTCCTTATTAGGTGAGACTAAGTTTTATAAGTAATTTTATAAAGTTCCAATTGTAACTTAACTAGTCTTTTAGGAAGGATAACGCAGATGTGGCTAACGTTTTCCCTTTGGTCATTACATAATCAGCCTTCAAAAGCAAATCAATAAGAAATGAGAGAAGAAAAAAAAAAAGAGTTGATGCTGTCCTTGATTAGTCATTAATAAAAGATAGGAAGCGAGACGAGTGGAAATCCATATTGCTTTATAACTTCTAGACTTTGATAGAAATCCAAATGGCCATATGAGCTATTAAAAAATGAGACTAAAAATTTGTGATTATGTTAAATTATTACTTGTCCCAAAAGTTAAAGTTGATAAGAAGATGTAAATTTAATCATTTAATTATTGCTTTAATACTCTTCCTCACGTGTGGGTTCAAACTTCCTTTTAATAGGTGAGGCTCAACACGTGGAATAGTTAATTAAAATATGAGGTAAATGACGAAGTTAAGGTTCAAACTCAAGACCTTTACTCTGATACCATGTTAAATCACTACTTGTCCCAAAATCTTAAACTAATAGGAAGAGATAAATTTAATCATTTAACCAATACTTTATCATATTATTGTTGGAAAGGTAATATGTGACTCAAGCCTAGTTAACCAGCTTCAGAGATAGACCAAATCAAACAGACACTGAACAGCAATGTAGACAAAGGAATTATGCATGCTATCGGATCACAATCGATGTAGTTGAAGAATCCAATAATACTGTTCACCAATTTCTGTCATCATTTTTGAGGTATTATAATACCTCTTCTCTACTTTACCAAGAAGTCTATAAAGACGATTAAAAAGAAGTGCAACTTACTAATTATACGCGTGCACACAGAGAGGGAGAGAGAGAGAGAGAGAGAAGGTCTATACGAGTGGATTGCAGAGTTTTGAAGGTCTATGCACGGATTGGTAGGGGGAAGCCAAATGGGAAGTAGAGAAATAGCAGTGTTTCTCATATTCTTCTTCTACCTTCCTATTTTCGCAATTTCTTCACCTCTTCAGGCGGCCTTGCCCTCCTCTTCAGGTACAACCCCCTTATCTTTTTGTTATATATATATATATATATATACTTTTGAGTTACTTTTATCCCTAGTTTGAGTTATATATATATATATTTGAGTTACTTTTACTTTTAGCCCTCGTTTGAATTAGAAACTCATTTCTCCCCTTGTAAGTTTTTTGTAGCTATAATCCTACAATTCTTCTAAGCTTGGCAATTTTTGACACGACCTGCGAACCCGGCACGAACACGACACCAAAAAACCGAGTTTGAGTTTGTTATTATCGGGTTCGGGTCATAATCGAATCGGCCCGATTATAATCGTGTTTAGCGAGTTGACCCGCTAACACGATTATAACCATTTTTTTAAAATAAAAAATAAAAAAAACCCCGAAAACTTCAAGAAAGGGAAACGGTGAAATGTGAAATCCGAATTGCTGAAACGAACCCTAGGTCCCTGCCCCTAGCCAGAACTGCTAAAGGCTTAACCGGTGTCGGAGGAACATCCAGGGCCACCGAAACCAGCAGGGGAGGAGAGCCGAAGACAGACCCGCGACCGTCGAAGGAACTTGACTCGCCCTCAGAAGATGACAGACCCACGACCGCCGGAAGAGCTTCCGTCTGATTCAAAACCGGAACCGGCATGGGAGGGGAACCGAAGACAGACCCACGTCTGATTCACGACCGGAAGAGCTTGATCCACGACCGCCGGAACCGGAAGACCTACGACTCGCATCTCTTTTCTTTTCAGTTTTCTGTTCTCACTTTCACGCCTCCTTCAACGAATCAACCTTCACATAGCCTCACAGCCTCACGAATCAACCTGTTTTCAGAGCTTAATCGTCCCGATGTAGGTGAATTTTTCATTAGATCTATTAGCGCTTGTATTGGTTTTGTTTTGATAAACATTAGGTTCTCTACTTCTCTGAACAATCGGGGTTTGGTTGAAAGTAAACGTGTTACTCGGGTCGTGTTAGGGTTCAGAATTTCAACCCGATTAATAATCGGGTTAGGTTCGTGTTAGACCCGATTACAGCCGGGTCGACACAAACCGACCCGCCAACCCGAATTGCCAAGCAATTATTCTTCACATCCTTGCTTCTCAAGGATTCTACTTTGAGACTTATATTAAGTCTTTTACTTAATTACCATAATAAGTCTTTTGCTACAAACAATCTCATATGAAGAGTGTTCTTAATAACAAACAGAGATTGCAAGAACATCGTGAATTCCAAATTAAACAAGAAACTATTCAAATTAAAGTAAAAGATAATCGGCTCCTTTAGTCTATCAATTTTTTTCTTTTTATTAAAAAGGGATTCTTTTCTTGAATGGTAGTGCCAAATATGCCAAACCTTTATATTATGCAAAAAAGTATTGAGGGGTTTTTGCATTCCTTCAGTTCATCCTGTTCATGTTCAGTTAAAAATGAACAATTTGAAAAGTGGATTTCTTTCTTGGGTCATAACATAATAAGCGAAACTTTGAATATCTCAAAAAAATTAAAAAATTAAAATGCATGGTCTCCACGTTGAAAAAGGGTCTCTGCATGGCTACAAGAATTCTGCAAAGCCATCAACGTAAGATTGGATAGCTTAATCTAACACCAACATTTAAACACAACTAGAAACAACCTCAAATTTTATATCAGAATGCATTTGCTTAAGCTTGAAGCACACAACACCTTTTCCAAATCTACTCCTGATATTGCATTTGCAGATACTTTGCAGGAAAGTCACTTGGGAGAAAAAATTGAACCTAGGAACGGCAGCAAGTTTGGACTTGCCTCCGGTCATGGTGGTCATGCAAATGGTCATGGTGGTCATGCAGATGGTCATGGTGAGAATGGAAATAATGGTGGCTCCCAATCACCTAATGCACAAGGAGGTACAACTTTTATCCCGGTATATGTAGCAGGTGCCGCCAATAACCACCATCATCACCATTGCTCTGCCAACTGCACCCGCAACTCCGACTCTGTAGGAGTTTCAATCTTGGTTGCAGCCATCTTGGACTCTCTTATCGCTCATTTGTAATACTAATACAATAACTTATGTCGCTTCTAACTTTCTATTGTAAGCTTACTTCTTATTAAATGATGCTTTGCTGTAAATATCGGTTACTCTGCATTATGTGTTGAATTTGGTTAGTTTTTATGCTTCATGTGTTCAAAAGTATGTAGTCAAAGTCTGACGCATGCATTATTTGCATTGGCGTCGTTTAGATTAATGCTTTATGTTGAACAGTGCAAGGTGAAGATGTTTCCAAGTGATGCATATAGAATTATATGACAAGCCACTCTCAGTAATCTTTCAATCGTATAACTCAATCCCTTTGCCACCAAGTTAGTGTAAATCTAGCAATCCTGGAATCCCCCATCTACCATCTTTATATAAGCTGAGTGAAGTTCCAACTGATGATTATCTAATTGAATTCAAGAAGATAAGAGTTACTGGAACTCACAAAAGAATGTCACAAGTTAGAAATAGGTGAGTTGCTCAAGTTTGCGAGCCTGGAAAAACTTGCAGCGCCCTTTACCACTTGATTCAATTTCTTCACTCTTCCTCTTGGATGTAGAGAAACCAACATTGCTTAGTTTCAATTGCCGCTTGCCATTACCACTGCTGGAACCTTCTTCGTCTGTTTTATCAGATTCCCTACAGACAAATCAACACAACCAAAATCAATAGATTGACATAAAGGATCCAGAGGGTGTGAGAATGGTTCGTGATAAACTGCACATAAATTGCATCATCACGTAATTAACAATTTCACAGTATCAAACTGATATCACTACAAACAGGACCCTATCGATGTCTTAAGTTACAGAGGTGCATCCCTCTTCAATGGAAGTGGTTCTAATTTTCTATTCATTTCGATTTTGTCATGAAAAGACAAGGAAAAAAAAAAAAAAATCCAACGGCTAGTTCAAAATGTGGCCCTTGAAGTCTCATATAATCCACAACGGAATTCAACATGAAATTGATTTTCACACAAAAAAGAATTCCCTTAAAGTCTTCTTATTGAACATTAAAGTTGACGCATTCTAGAGATAGCTGGTGCCCCTAATAAAATCCCCAGTACCCCAAAAGAGTAATAAAGAGAACAAAGCTCCTTCATCGTGTTATGACCCTTTTTCTATCAATGAAAAGTTCTTTATCGCTGTACCTTTTCTAAATTAGAGTAACTTTCTTTTTTAGGCAAACACTTCTAACAGCATGAAGTGAAAATTTACTTACACAATCTGAGAATTTGAGAATAGAAAAGTAATGCAGTAAACCAAACAAATCTGATCTTGTAGAGAATTTCCAGCGGATTATTGAAATAGAGTCAATAAGAAAGCTCGGAGAGAAATAAAGACAAGCGTACATATTAAAAGAGCAAATAACGAACTCTAGCATTCGTGCAGTTAACAGCATTAAAAAGGAAAGCGAAGTTGAAGATATTAAAAAATAAATAAAATATTCATTCAAGCATCAAGTCAAGTATTCCAACACTCAAGTCAATGCTATTGGCCACCAACAGTTGATAAGGTTGCTCATATCTCAAGTTAATGCTACTGACTGAAACAGTATTCCCCAGAACTCTAGAGTCTTGAGGTGCTCATATGTTTGCACGACAAAGTTCCAACATGCATCTAATTTGGCTCGACTCAATAAAGGCATATCTGAAGTTTTTTTAGTAAATGTTAAACTGGGAGAAGTTAGAGAGAATCCTCTGGTAGACAAAGGAAGATATCAGCAATTAGTTGGCCGGTTGATTTATCTATCTCACACCCATCCAGACATTGCATATGATGCTAGTGTGGTAAGTCAATTTATGCATTCTCCATGAGTCTCACATGGAAGCAGTTTACCGAATCCTTCGCTACTTGAAATCTTCACCAAGTAAGGGACTATTGTTTTCTAGACATCATTTTTGCAATTAAGTACTCAAACTTTAAAAAGTGTGAATTTAGGATATTTATTTTTCAATTTTTTTCAATTTCAACCCTCCGTTAGAATTTTCCATTAGATCCTGTCAAAATTCTCAAAATACCCCTCCTTTTTTTAGGGAAAAAAAAATTGCCAGGATTTAGGTGTTGGTAAGAATTTAACAGAATTTGCAAAAATACTCATGTCTGAATCTTTGAAAAAATTTATAATTTAAAATATATATATATATAGGGGTATTTTGGAAATTTTGAGAGGATTTAACGGAAAATTCTAACAAACGGTTGAAATTGAAAAATAGATACCCTAAATTGATACTTTTTAAAGTTTGAGTACTTAATTACAAAATTGATGAAATAGCATGGGTTATAAGTGAAGTTTTCCCTTTAAAAATAGAAGCCTATACAGATGTAGATTAGGCTGGCTCAATTATGAATAGACGCTCCATGTCAGGGTATTGTACATTTGAGGAAGGCAATTTGGCTACATGGCATAGCAAGAAACAATCAGTGGTTGCCAGATCCCGTGCAGAAGTAAAAGTCAGAGCCATGGCTCATGGAGTGTATGAAACATTATGGTTGAAAATACTCTTGAAAGAGCTTGGGTTTGACTCCAAGGATCCTATTAGATTGTATTGTGACAATAAAGTGGCAATTAGTATTGCTCACAATCCGGTCCAGTATGATCGAACCAAGCATGTTGAAATTGATCGACACTTTATCAAAGAAAAACTCTGAGACGATATCATTTGCACACAATATGTGAAGACAAGAGAACAACTTGCAGATATTTTGACAAAATGAGTGTCTAGTAGTGTTCTTCATTCAGCCTTATGCAAGCTGGGCATGCGAGACATCTATGCCTCAACTTGAGGGGGAGTGTTAGAGATAGAAACTACCGACATACTATGATTTTATTCTCCCTAAGTTATTTTGGCTGTAATATTGTCTTTATTTCTTTCCATATTAGTCTATAGGTTTCTTCTATTTAAACCTATGTAATTGTACGAAACAAAGACAACTGAATAAGAATTTCTTCCCTCTCTCAGTCTCTCTTTTCTACTACACATAGGGCATAACAATATGTATAGGGCAAAGCATAGTACGAAGAAAGAGAGTTTTAAGAAGAAAAAAAATTATAAGCCAAGTCTTTCAACTGAAATGTATTGGAAATATTCTCTTTTCAAAGCTAAAGAATGTTTTCAAAGAGTGTTTTACTCAATCGATTTTCAAATTGGTTGGAGATCATTGCTTACTGAGTTTGTGTTCATTTGTTTTGTTTTTCTGGTTTCAGGTCAGGAAGATGAGCAGTAGGTGCCTGGAATAGCAGGGTAACATAGATGAGATTGGAATAAATCATCAGGACAAGATTTGTAAAACTCACTTTTAATAAGTGCACTGTGCTCACAAAAGAAAAATAACTATTTTCAAACTCAGTCCATTTTTGTTGAACTTTAGACCTTTCATTTCTGCACCTTGAATTTTATTTAGACGTTTCATTTCTGCACCTTGAATTTTACTAAGTGTCTTAATTAATTACTCATCCATATTATCTTATAGTTAGTTGTGCTCTGTGTTCTAATTTATGACCTATGACCCTCTGAGGTTTCAGTAGTTAACAAACTTAGCCCTCTTGGATTGGGGGTGTCACAATAACAACATTAGACGGGCTGTAATAGTATATATATATATATATAATTGGCCCCAAGGGGAGAGCATTAGATAGGCAGTAATAGAATCAGTATCTTCATGTATGCTCAAGATTATAGGTAACCATGCAGTTATAATGCACAGGGACATTAAAAAATAGACTATACATGATAAGCACATGCTCAGGATGAACTAATACTAAAAAAATTGTGATAGAAATTATCGAGCGAATATGCGATGAGGACTGACCATAAGACTTCAACCATGTCCTTGAAGTAGGGAGTGCATGTAGCCCAACTGAAACGAACCAATGATGGGAATCCAAAAACCAAGTGTTTGTGATGTTCCAACCAGGACTTGGTTCCAGGATCTACACAAATAAAAAGATAACCATATTCCTCATAATACAATTACCATCCAATATTTACAAAATGACATGTTAAAAAGAAAATGAAGCACTTTTCACCTCCGGGGTATCCAGAACCAAAGTTCTTATGCATGTTGTCTGCTGTTTCATCAAGCACCCATTCCCGCAAGGCTCTATCTCTTGTGACCTGCATGGTTGAATGAAAGATAAATTTAGAAGTGGTCGGTATAAATTAAATGGGAAGCGATGTGGAGAAGGGGAAGTTAACAACCTTTGCAACTATGCTCGCTCCACTGACAACTGGAAAAAGACTATCGGCCTTCTTTGCAACCACAAACTTGATAGCAGGAAACCTCTCAGATAGTTTTATTCTGTACTTCTCAGCATCACCCACTGTATCCACATAAACCTGAAAAATAGGTATCTTCAGATTTTCCCCTTTTACCAGTACCATTTAACTGCGTTGAGCTCCCACAAATTTCAATACTGAGTGTGTCACAAAAGCACCTGTTTTTTTTTTTTCCAGGCTAGATATGTTCAGAAATTTGTAATTCTTTGCTACTTTTGACCCAGATTTGCAGTTTAAAATTACTTAAATGAAAAAGAAAAGCTGCTCTTGAAGTCTTGAGGCAACAATAAAGAAGGCCTATCACGCCCAAGAAGCAAAAATAAGGACACTTTCTTAGAAAAGAAATAAGATGAAGAAACATGTCATAAAACATGTTACGGACTAATTACGGCTTGACCCGTTAAGCCTCGGGTTAAATAGGGTCAAGAAATTGACTTGGACACTTAGAACTATTTGGACTAAAGAGCCCTGTCCGAACAAACCTAGGGTAAACTTGGAGAACACGTTTTAGCTGAGTCACATTCAGACCAGAGAGAGGTTTCATCCGAACAGACACTAATCAACATACCAGAATGCGCCACGTGGCGATTTGGCAAATGGGATATGAGTTAGTGTGCTGATTAGATTCTCGTCCGAACGAGACCAAATACATGTCCAAACGAGAAAGGAAATCCACGTGTCACAAAATTGTTGGAGCGATGTAACTTCTTACACAAGCCTCGTCCAGACGAGCTCGATTAGCCGTCCGGATGGAGAGAACAGTGGCAATAGAAATTGGCTATAAATAGGAGCTTCAGTTGAACGAAAATTTTACACCTTTCTTCTCTCTTGGTTTTGGCTTACTGTTAAGCCGTTGAAATTCTTAGATAAGCTAAGTTACTTAGTTGAGTTTTAGTCTAAAGAGGAGATACTCTAATGGGAAATTCTTGGTGTTGGCTACAAAGGTAAAAACTACACTCTCTCCGAACTCCATTATTGTCAAAATTATTGGTAATATAGTTGTTATTGAAGTGTTGAGATTATGATTGTTGTGTGGTGTGCTAAGGAGTTTGGGGATATTGTTGTTTTAATTGTTAAAAAAGAAAACTAGGGTTTTCTTTAAAATGGAGAAGTATCACCTAAAACGCTAGTATTTTGACGTACATGTGTAATGTATAAACATTGCATGGAACTAAGGAGTTTTTGAAGTCTTAGAAATGGAGTTATTGTGGATTTTCGTGAAAAATAAGAACACTGCACAATTCTCGTCTGAACCCTGTTCAAGTCCGTCCGGACGAATTGCGTGATAAAACTAGGTCAAAATGCCTCACTCGGTATCTCGTTTGGATACCGTCCAGATGAGGTATTTTTGTAAAGGCAAGAGAGAGCCTCCTTTCATATTTCATTCAAACCCCATCACGACGAAATGTTTAATAAAGGAGGTAGAATGCCTTGTTTGCCGTTTAGTAGTCCGTTCGGATACTGTTGGGCGAGCTGCTCAAATACAGAAAAATAACGGTTGTTTCAAGGACAAAACTGGTTGGCCATCCAATAGACCTTAGGACTATGAGATAAAACTAAAAGCTAACATGAGATTAAAACATAAATGCATATGAACTTGGAAACGTACTCGGAGGGTGTTATCAAGAAAGGAATAACAAGTTGTAAGTACAAACTTACTGACCAGTTGTTTTGAATGAAAATGAATTGTGAAAGAAAAGGTTCTTCAAAAGAACAGCTTTTGAAGGAAAAATGTGATTTTAGAAGAGTTTGTGAAAATGTGAGTTAACAAATCCGGCGGTTAAGTGGGGATGATGCATTTAAGACCCGGCAGTTAAGTGAGGTAATACACTTAGAATCCCGATGCTAGGAAGTGAGAGAAAATACTAGCAACCCAGCAGTTAAGTAGGGATGATACAGTTAACAAAACCCAGCAGTTAAGTAGGGTTGATACACTTAGTACCTTGATGCTAGAAAAGAGGAGAAAATGACTAGCAAACCCAGTGATTAAGCAGGGATGATATGCTTAACAAAACAAAGAAATAAGTGATTCAATGATTATGTTCTAAATGCATGCTTGTGAATGATTATTAGATGTAGTATGTTGTGATTCAATTGCTATTTTACATTACCACATGTTATCAACTATTTTATGTACATTATATTATGAGTATGACTGTATGAGGCTATGGAACACTAAGAAAAGAAAATGCAAAGGAAAATTTGTAGTTTTGGTTTTACTATTATGACAAGTCTCTCTCTAAGACGTACAATTTACAAAACTGCTACAGCACTTGACAAACAAGTTCTTATAAAAACTATGCATCGGCTTTTAGTAACATTGTGATCTTAGAAGCTGCTTTTCAAAAGAAAGAGAATTTTAATAAGGGGGCTCACATCACACACAAAAAACGGTCGGTCTGTTTATACTTGCTGAGTCGTAGACTTACACATCCACCTGTAAAGTTGTTTAATTTTACAAATGTCGAGGAGGACCCGTATGCGAGTCTGGATTACTACCCATGACGTCGGCAGGAGGCCTCAGCTTTTGTCGGGCTGGTTTTTGACAAAGCAGCCTTAGTGTTAAATGCCTTGTTTGGCAATCTTTGGAAGTTGCACGAAGACAATAGTAGAGTAGGGATTTTGTAATGACACTTAGTTATGTATAAAATGTTAATTATGTCTAGAGCAAAAGAAAGTAGTACCACCACATGCAATAAGAGTTTATTACACTTATGACTGATATAAAAGTCGGAGCGTTACATACACCATCCATTCACTGTTTGCTAGAAACTAAGGACATATTTACATATTTCATTCAATATACAGCCATATTAAATTAATTAACATGTATTAATAAGCAACAATGAATCTCACATAAATTGCAAAGCCTTTTACCTCAGTTAGAAGAACACCCATGTTTAGTGCCCTGCTAATGAGGCCAATCGCAGAGTCATGTGATATTTCATTAAGGTTTATCTTATTTCTGTTGACAAACAAACAGAGGAAATCAATAGAAACAACAAACTATTAGAAACATCAAATGATAGATTCTTATGATCTTTACTAACTGCTTTAGCATTTTAGCTGAGAGCTCCTTTGGATCTATGACATCAACAGCCCATCCAATTGATTCATCAGACTTTAGATTTTCAAATAATTCCTCCCTCTTCTCTTCTTTTAGTGTCTTTGAATCTGCAGATAACAAAACATAAAATCTAATCATTGAGTGGGAGTCATGATTTCTGATACCATATTAACGGGCAAGCAGCTCATAACTGCCATTGTGAACTAACTTCATACTTTGAAGTACAAAGGTATAAAGTCAAAAGTTCTCAGAGCCAGTTTTTCTCCTTATATGGTAGCAAGGCCCTTCTAGTTTTTCTCCCACAGAGGAGCTACTAACAAGGCCCTTCCAGGTAAAATAGTAATATTTGTCGTTGATCTGATGTTAAAATAGTTAATTTTGCACATCATTACAAAAACAATAATGGTCTATTTGGGTGTTTGATTTTTTGAATAAAGATAATATTTTGAATCTGTTTGCGGATTTCGAGGCAATGAAAATGTGTTTGGATGTTGAATAGAATTCAGATTCTTTTTGAATTTGTGTTTGGGTGTTAAATTTTTTAGATTGGAAAAAATAATTTTTTTAATGGTAGGAAGTGATTGGAAATGATTGGATTGTATGAAAAGTTGTGTATAATGATTGGTGTTAAATTTTTGAGATTGTAAAAAATGTTTTTTAATGGTAGGAAATGATTGGATTGTATGAAAAGTTGTGTATAATGATTGGTGTTATGAAAATTAATGTTGATAATGATTAAAATAATCATGGCATTGGAATATTGACATTTGAATATTTGAATATTTAAATCCGGGTTTTATTGGGGTTGGATGTGGTTTTCCGGGTTTTTGAATAAAACCCGATTAGAATATTGAATAAATTTCGAACCAAACAGACCATAAATGGTGTACATGATTCAAGCGTTGGTAAAAATAAAAAATTAAAAAATTAAAATTAAAATTAAAAAAAAATAAAAATCCAATGGCTTTCCACAAGAACAAAGAAAAAATGAAGCCTATACTTAACCTTGCAAATTGACACTAGGTTTCTTGTTGTGAAGGAAGTGTAAGTCAGGTGAAAAATAAATAATGCCTTAAACTGATTGTTGATGAGAGTGTACCTAAAATGGAAGAGAACCAAGACAATTCAAAAGCAATAAACTTCAACCTATATATCAAGACAAATATCAACGCACAACCTTGAAGCCCAATTTAGGTTGGTGAGCAATGTGGTTATGCAACAATAAAAGATACAAAATTAAGTTCACAAGCATTTATCTCTAAGTGATTACGTGTTTTCTACGAACTTTCCCTTTGAGCACAATGTCATTTCTAAAGAAATTGATTGACAATCAACACGTGCAAACATTTCTCTGTGAAGTTTTTATTTTAGCAATGATTAAAAGAATTAATGCGTTTGATCCACTTATAGCTGAAATGCATGTGATAAACAAACCTACGTTTAATGAACAATTTCATAGGGTGCCTACTTCGACGAAAAGTGATTAAGAACGCCAATCTCCATGAGGAAATAACACGCCCTTTTCTGATAGACCTAGAAGACTAAGGAAGCATAATCCGAAAGATATGATACTTTTTTTTTTTTGATAAGTAATGATAGTTTTATTGAAAGCGTAAGGCGCCCCTACGTACACTAGAAGTATACAACAGGAAACACCTAACTAGAAAGCGAAAAAGAAGTGAGGAATTCAGCAAAGCTGATAGATAGAGGGTACAAATAAGCCATCGACCAAACATACAAAGTATGGAGAAACAACTCTAACACCTCCTCTAGGGAGCTTTCTAAATTCTCAAAACACCTAAGATTTCTTTCTCTCCAAATACACCAAAAAAGGCAAATAGGCACCATCTTCCAAGAAGTAGCACTCCCAGATCTCCCCGACTTCCACCAACAAGCCACTAAGTCAAGCACACTTCTAGGCATGACCCACGCGATACCAAAGCGTGAAAAAATGTTGTTCCATAGAGCTGAGGCCAGATCGCAATGCAGAAGAATATGGTCCACTGATTCCCCATCCCGCTTGCAAAGACAGCATCTATTCACAATAATTAAGTTCCTCTTCCTAAGATTGTCCAAGGTCAAAATTCTGCCTAGAGCTGCAGACCAAGTGAAGAAAGCTGCCCTCGGGGGAGCCTGAGACCGCCACACACACTTCCATGGGAACCGAGTACCTCCAGCACACATCATAGAACCAAAAAATGACTTCACCCTGAACACACCTTTCTTGGATGGGACCCATATAAGACAATCTGCCCTCTCCATATTTACCTTGGTAGAGCCCAGCCACTGGAAGAAAGAGGCAAAAACATCTACTTCCCAATCATGAGCCTCTCTAAAAAAACTCACGTTCCATTGAACGGACCCGCCCAAATTCTCCAAATTATCCGCCACTGACGCATCCTTCACCCGAGCAATGCCAAAGAGATCAGGGAACACTTCTTTCAGAATCGAATCTCCACACCACAAGTCATGCCAAAATCTGATCCTACTCCCATCCCCCACCTCAAATCTAAGGAGTTTGGAGAAGTTCTCCCAACCTTTCCTTATAAACTTCCACAACCCTACTCCAAACGCCCCAGCAACCTCTCTGGAGCACCACCCACCCCACAAACTTCCATACTTGGAGTCCACCGCGACTCTCCACCAAGCATCCCTTTCCATACCATATCGCCATAACCATTTACCTAACAATGCGCGATTAAACTGAACCAGCTTCCTAATGCCAAGCCCCCCGTACGAAATTGGAGTACAAACCTTCTCCCAACTCACCAAATGGTACTTAAAATCTTCACCCATGCCACCCCACAGAAAATCGCGCTGCAACTTCTCAATGCGAGAAGCAACACTCACCGGAATAGGGAACAGAGACATATAGTACGTAGGTAAGTTGGAAAGCGTACTCTTGATAAGGGTCACTCGCCCTCCCTTAGATAGGTATAACCTTTTCCAACTAGCCAACCGTCTTTCAACCTTCTCAATAACACCATCCCAAATACGAGTAGACTTGTAAGGAGCCCCCAATGGAAGACCCAAATACTTCACAGGCAAATAAGCAACTTCACACTCTAAAATGTCGGCTAACCTACCCACATTATCGACATTTCCCACTGGAATAATGCTGGATTTTGCCAAATTAACCTTAAGCCCCGACACAGCCTCGAATAAGAGCAAGAGAACTCGCAAAGCCCGAATCTTGGCGGAGCTAGCATCACAGAAAATCAATGTATCATCAGCGAACAAAAGATGGGAAAAAGAAGCACCACCCACTCTGAAACCATCCAACACACCCCCACTCACTGCCGCAGTAATCATGCGACTCAGCGCCTCCATAACAAATACAAACAAAAGAGGAGACAAAGGGTCCCCTTGCCTTAGGCCTCGAGAGCTGCCGAAAGATATGATACTTAAAAAGAAAATAACCTTTTCTATAAGGACTTGGCGCAAACCAAGTCCTTTGTGCCCTCCAATAAGAGAAAGACACATTAGCGTGGAACACCAAAAGCGATTAGGATGAAAATGCTAGGTCTCGCCCTATTCTCTGCATGAATCCACAAAATTTCTCATTCCCGTTCAGGAAAATTGACACCGCCCCCTCTCCTCCATCGAACGCCCATCTCTCCGCCACTCTGCCGCTCACAACTCCATCACCGCCTAAGAAAAAGTTTGTAATAAAGTTTTTTTCTTTTTGCAAGTACCCAGGTCTTTGTGTGTTAGGTTTGCTAATCTCGTATACCCATCATAGTATAAGAACCTGAGGGGGTTTGCCAAACAAAGCCCTAGTTTTTTCATCATAATCCTTTTTGGTGCTCCATGTTGATGTGTCTATCTCTTATTGGAGGGCACAAAGGACATGATTTGTGTCAGTCCCTATAGAAGTTATTCTCTCTTTAAAAGGGAGCAATGTGAGACTGTTCGGACTGCTGGGACAGTCGAGGGGAAGTGCCAGGATGAAGGTGCAGTACAAGTTGTGCAGTAGGACTTGAAGTAATGCAGTAAAAGTGGTTGCTTGAGTGTTTAATTCTATTTATGAGTCTGTTAGAAGTTTAGTAAAAGTCTTGGTATTAGTATTGTTGGTTTAGAGCAAGTTCAGTCCAATAAGGAACCATACACATATGGTTTATAAAAAGTATACTTTCGTTCGTTCTTCGTTCCGTCCTTGACTCATGATCTATGGCTTAATCCATCCACAGGACCACCTGGAATTCTTAAACCTTTAGGCACGCCCACTAGCAACTACAACAACAACCTATTATATGAAAATAATAAATAAGCTGCAAGGATCGGTTGCTACGATGCCCTTTAGCTTAGACCAGCCTCGAGGGAAGGTTTTGATTCTTGACAGACAGGAGAGGGGCATTGTACTGACTTTGGGAAGGGATCCACTAAAAGGAATTCCTGCTCATTGACTCACTTCGGGATTGTAACAGATTGCTATAAGAAAAAGTAGAGAAATTTGCTAACCAAACACCTGGGGTTTGTACTCAAGTCCTAAGTGGAGTTGCGCTGATATTTTCCATTATTATGCAGACTTGATTTTGGGTTGTATCAGTGGTATCAAAGCCATGTCTACAAACAAGGAGAGGATCAAGAAGCTTGAACCCAACGTGCAGGAGGTCTGAGATGGTATCAATGACACCAGTGCAAAGATTCAGACCATCGAAGAAACCTTGAGTGACATCAAGGGCATGCTCGCAACTTTATATGGACAATAGGAAGACCAATCCGAGAAGACCTCACCCAAGTCAAAGGATAAGGGTTTTTCTTCGCGTGTCTCAAGTCGGGAGGAAGGAACGCAGTCCCATACTTCAGCAAGACAGATCAAAATGGACTTCCCTCGCTATTCAAGGGAAGATCTGACGACGTGAATCAGTCGAGTAGTGCAGTTTTTTGAATTTCAGGGGACACCCGAGGAGAAGAAGGTAGTGTTGGCTTCCTTTAATCTAGAAGGGGAAGCTAACCAATGGTGGCAATGGATTCAAAGGGGAAGAAGAGAAGGTGATTTCATGGGAAGATTTCGAAAGGGAGATTCTAGCCAGATTTGCCTGGCGAATAGGGTTCTTACTGCCTCCAAAGTGCTCATCAATTTTATGGGAGTCTCAGATTGATCATATTAAGCAAGCCTTCTAAATGTTCTTTTGGAAAAACGGAGGTGGAGTATTGGGACACATAATTTCCTCTCAAGGAGTTCAGGTTGATCCTAAAAAAATAGAAGCCATGCAAGAGTGGCCAAGGCCAAATAATGTTACTGAGCTCCGCGGTTCTCGAGGCTAACAGGGATATTACCACAAATTTCTGCAGCATTATGGAACAATTGCTGCACCTCTTACCATCATGTTAAGGACCAGTTTGAATGGACACCACAGACCATAGCAGCCGTTGAATCTTTAAAACAAGCTAACCACTCCCGTTTTGGCCCTACCAAATTTTTCTGAGACATTTGTGATAGAGATGGATGCTTCAAACGATGGAATATGGGAGTGCTGAGTCAGCAGGGCCGGCCAATTGCATTCATGAGTAAGGCTTTGGGTGTTTCAAAACAAGCATGGTCTATTTATGCAAAAGAGATGCTGGCAATAATGGAGGCAGTAAGAATATTGCGACCCTATTTGGTTGGAAGGAAATTCATCATATGCACCGATCAATGCAGCCTTAAGTACTTCCTGGAGCCAAAAAACAATACATGGAGCAACAATGATGGATTACAAAACTATTAGGGTATGAGTGACATATTGTACAAACCTGGAAGACAAAACTTTGCTACACACTCACTTTCCCGATAAAACTGAAGCTTCAATTCTGCAGGCTATCATCTCCACGAGTGGAGTTATGGGAGGATTTGCGGGTGGCCAACAAAACTGAACCATATTTTGTGGAGCTGATACAGCGTTTACAAGAGGAACCAGCACAGATGCAGAATTTCTCAAAATGAGATGGGCTGCTATTCTTTAAAGGGCAGGTTGTTATCAACCCAACCTGTAGCCTTAAATCCACCCCTTCTTCAAGATTTTGATGTCTTATGCACATTCAAGAGGCTTTCACTAGTGTTCTATTGGCCGGCTATGAAGAAGGATGTAGATGCATATGGTATCCTCTAGCAAAGTTTTTCAAAAAATAAGAATGATTGTCGGTCACCCGCGGGATTACTCCAACCATTTCCTGCGTCGTTACAAGCATGGGAAGATACCTCTCTTGACTTCATTGATGGCCTTCCTTACTCTGCCGGAAAAAAACTCCATTATGGATAGTGGATCGTTTGACAAGATATGCCCACTTCACTGCATTGGCATGTCCATACTCGGCTAAAAGTGTAGCAGAACAATTTGTTGAACATGTGGTTCAACTGCATGGTATACCAAGGTAGATAGTGAGTGATTGGGACCCCATTTTCATTAGCAATTTCTGGCATGAATTCTTTAAACTTCAAGGCATTCAACTTCAGATGAGTTCAGTGTACCACCCACAGTCTGATGGGCAAACCGAAGTCATTAACCGTGTTGTCTTGAGCAGTAACTCCGTTGCTTTGCAAGTCAGAAACTGAAACAATGGAATCACTTTCTACCTTGGGCAGAATTTTGGTATAAAACCACTTATCATCAGTCAACAGGTTTCATCCCATTCCAAGCTCTTTATGTGAGACCACCACCAACAATCACCAATTACTTTGAAGGATGATCTGTGATAGCTGAAGTGAATACACTGCAAAACCGTTACGCAGTGCTCAAGCAATTAAAGCAGAATCCGATTAAAGCCAACAATAGGATGAAGCAGTACACAGATACTTAGTGGCGAGAGGAGCAAGTTGACGTAGGCGATTGCATTTATTTTAAGCTTCAGCCCTACTGCCAAAATACTGTTTTTTCCCGTGCTCATCAGAAACTAGCCAGCAAGTTTTTCGGAACATTTGAAATCAATCAGAAAATCGGGAACACAGCTTAAAAGTTGGAACTACCAAATGAATCCAGTGTTTCATGTGTCATTGCTTAAGCGCAAGATAGGACAGGTGTCCGTCTGTTCTGATCTTCCTCCATTCAGTGATGATGGTGTTCCACATATTGAACCATTAAGCAGCATCCATGAGAGGAGACAAATATGCGAATGAAGCTTTGGTGCATTGGAAGAAATTGCCGGTTGAAGATTCTACTTGGGAAGAGGTAAACCAATTGCGTCATCAATGTCCATCTTTGAACCTTAAGGACAAGGTTCCCGGGGAAGGGGGAACGAATGATAGACCTAGAAGACTAAGGAAGCCTAATCCGAAAAATATGATGTTAGAAAAGGAGCAACAATGTCAGGCTGTTGGGACTACTGGGACTGTCAAGGGGAAGTGTCAGGACGGAGGTGCAGCAGGAGTTGGTTGTTGCAGATTTGAAGTAATGCAATAGAAGTGGTTGCTGCTGGAGTTTAATTCTATCTAGGAGTCTCTTAGGAGCAACTTTAGTAAGAATATTGGTATTAGTAGAGTTGGTTTAGTCTTTAGAGCAAGTTCAGTCCAATAAAGAACCATACACGTATGGTTTATATTTGTAAAAGATTGCCATAATGAAAAGCAGAGGAATTTGCTAACCCAACACCTGTGGTTTTTACTCCAGCCCTAACTGGAGAGTTGCTCTGTTATTTACCATTATTCTGCAGAACTGATCTTGGGTTGTATCATTTTCATCTTCTTCTTCTTTTTTCTTTTTTCTTTTTTTGTAATATACCATCAGCTTAATAAATATAATGAGCGCATATCAAAGACCCATCAAACATAAAAACACAAATCTCTGCAATCTTAAACACTCCGTCGATCAGAGGCCATCATTATTTCAAGTTCCAAACTCCAAAGAGACAGATAAAAAGAAGAAAAATAAAATAAAATAAAAAGCAGACCCTCATCACAAATCGAACGGAAACCCATATAAGAGTGGAGTTAGAAATGAGTGGAGAAAAAGATTTGGAGCTGAACCTGCGAAGTTCAAGGAGGAAAGAGTTTTCTGATATGAGCGGGCACAGTACAAGCAGCCGTACACCATCGGTCCTGAAAAAGGAAAAAAAAAAATGCTTTGAGAAACCTGAAAATCAAAAGGAGAAAACTGAGGAAATTGAGAAAAAACAAAAAGGACCTAAAACAGGGCCTCTTCCAGCTTCATCTATGCCCATGATGCAAGGCTTGGACGCCCATTCAGGAAGAGGAGGCTCCGATCCCATTCTCTCTCTCTCTCTCTCTCTCGGTCGCCACGCAGCCAGTCCCTCTCAAAAGAGATCTTTTCGACTTCCCGCCACAAAAGCAGCTTACGTTTTAGGTATTGGATTTGTTTGTTTTTGGCTTTTGGGCGTTCGGGGGGAGCTTCCTTGTGAAGTTTTATGAACGAAATTTAAGTCCTCACCAAAAGAGTGAAATGTTAAATAGAAAATAAATAAAGCGAGAAATGTGAAATCAATCATATCATTTATTAGATTTACGATTAGCTTTTTGTATTTTTTTTATTTGAACAAATATCATGTGCTATCATTAACTCTGAAAAAGCTCGTAGGCTTACATTTGAAAGTAAGGGGACAAGACCCTTCACTCTCTAAGCCAGAAAGATCTGACTTAGTTAAACAGCTGTCTAAGCAGAAATACAAATTTTACAATAATAACAATTGAGCTTCTCTTACAATAACACTCACTCTCTAAAGAAAAATTGCTGATCTAGCAACTAGCTAACAAATATTCTTATAAAATTTGATTCAAACATAGACATGCTGTGACCGAAAAAACAAGAAAATAACACAAACACAAACAGACAGAAAACACCCAAAATAGCTCTTCGTTGTATCAAAACAATGGCAGATGCATTAAAGGGCCAGCAGGGCCACGGCCCCTACAAGGAAAAAGAAATAAAAAAAAAAATTAGTAATGCACTTTTTCTTTGGCTACCACCTTTTTCTTACTTAGTGTAAGGTCTGGCCCCGCCAACTTGGCACATTTTCTTTGTTTTTCTTCTTGTAATAAGTCAATAAGTGTAAGACCAACTGGTTGACAGAAAGGCTTCTCTTATTCCCCAAATCGACACTATTTTTTTTTCCCCTCCCTTGCTTTCTACCTAATCCAAAACCCAGGCAAGGCATCCCCATAAAAGTTCTCAAAGTTTTGGTAAATAAGTCCATAGAGGAAATATCAGTTTTTCATGGGCCATAGCTAGGGTTGTATTCAAGTCGAGTATTTAATGTTCAAGCTTTACTCATTTAATTTTATTTCGAACACGAGTCGAGCTCAAATTTATCACCGAATGAGATATTCTATTTAAGCTTAGCTCGTTTAAATTTTTTTTGAATATGAGTCAAGCTCGATCTTATCACGAGCTGATCAATTAAGTTATTCATTCATTTCTTATATAAAGTAAATATCATGATTGTTTACATTTTCGTAAATCCATACTAATCATTAATTAATTAAGTATTGTTTAAATTTTATCACTTGAGTTCATTAAATAAATTAACTTGAATCTTAAATAATATAATCTCGAGTTTATATGTATGTATATAAATTCATTATGCAAATACACAAGTGACGTGCGTGCATACACACAAAGATAACCACATATACTCACAAACACACTCATGTACACACAAATCTATAAAATTAAACTCACAACGATAATTCAAGTTATATCTATCATATTAGAAAGATAATTCATTTTTACTTAAGATGTTCTTATTATAAAATTAAAATAATACGAATTTTTTTTTTGTAAAAATGAAGTTATACGAGTTTCTACAAGCTTATTCGAGTCAAGCCGAGTTTATACGAGTATATTTCGTTTAATATTCGACCATATTATTGTGTTCATAAATGACTCATTTATTATTCAAACCGAGACCGAATCGAGTTTAACCGAATTGAACCGAGCTGAATTCACAAACAGTTGGGCTCATCTTATACCCCTAGCCATGGCCCCTCCAACGACAATTATGTTAAATCAAATGGCCAAAAGATAAAATAATCATTATACCCTTGTAAAACATATAAAACAACCCTTAAATTGCAATTATTATTTTTTTAAATATATATATATATATATATATATATATATATATATATATATATATATATATATATATATATATATATATATATATATATATATATATATATATATATATATCTGTGTGTGTGTGTGTGTGTGTGTGTGTGTGTGTGTGTGTGTGTGTGTGTGTGTGTGTGTGTGATGGTATTTTGGAAATTTCTCACCCCCTCCGTTAGGATTTAACAAAAAAAATATATATATGAAATTGTGAGATTATAAGATTTTTAAAGTTTGATACATTAAATTGAGAGTTTTTAAACTTTTGGAATGAGATAGAAAAAGTGAAAAAAAGTTCAAGCAAGGGGTTAAGTGAAGTTTTTCCTTATATAAAATATATAAAACTAGTAAATTAAAAACTTAAAATTTTAAATTTTTTAATTAAAAAATAATAATAAAGTAAGTGGCTGCCGAGCCACTCCCGACCCATGGTTGTGTCAAGGTTGAAGTGACTAACTCGCTTATTTAAATGAGTCGAATTTGGATTGATCCATATAATCTTATACTTATAACTCGACAACACAAACTACCAGTCCTCACTGACACTAATGTATCTTAAACCTGGAAATCTTAAGTAGTTTTTATTATTATTATTATTATTATAAGTGTTATTTGTTTCTGTCAATAATTGGAAGTGTTGAGGAGTGCACTTTTGTAGCTGGTTTGTCTTCATCATTTGTAATGGATTGTTCGAATCGATTATATCTTCATAATGGAGATAATCCGAGATTTAATCTGGTATCTCAATTGTTGACTCGAGACAACTATTATACATGGAGCAAGTCCATGTTCAAAGCGTTGACCACGAAGAATGCAATCCTCTTCATCAATGGAGGTCTGTCCAAGCCAAATCCATCCACTCCAGATTTCTTGCCATGGACGCGATGCTATAATATGGTACTGCCATGGATTCTTAATTCTATATCCAGGGACATTGTGGTTAGTATCATATGTGTTGATACCGCGGAGGCAATGTGAAGTTGTCAAACACTATTAGTTGGGTTAAGAATGATAATTTCTTTCAAGGAGCATAAGATCATAGTTAAGATACCCACAGACTCGACTATGAGCGGAACTACATGTTTTGTGGATTGAGGGGCATAAGATTCAACTACGGATGTTAAGGTGATGTCAATATTCCTTCTTGTGTTATTTTGGGATTTCAAATTTCCGAGGATGAAATTTTTATGAGGAGGGGGGAATGTAATACCCCGATTATTAATTAGGGTTGATTAAGCTCTTGATGGACTAATGAGTTTATTAAGGTTCGTTGGAAGTGAGAATTTTGACTTTCACTCCAGTCAAACATTCTATGTTAGAGGTCCGAAAGTTCACCTATAACCCTAGATCCGAACATTCGATAGAATACCCAAGCATTCGACCGTATGTCAGGTAGACAGAACTGACAATCGACCGTATATCAGGAAAGTACAGGACAGGCGTACAGGCGTATGTCCAAACAGTAAATCATACGTTTGACATAAAGGACGAACGTTTGCCTAAAGTACACCGAACGTTTGAGAGGAAAGATCAAACTCTAGCCCGAATGTTCAATGGGAGTATAAGAACTTTTATTCTAGCCACCTCATCCTTTTTTGGAAACACATGGTAACTAAAGGGAAATTATTAGGATAATGATTATGGGACAATCATGGTGTGAAGATTAAGGTAGAATTCTTAAAGGGAAATATAAAAGCACTGAAAACATTGTCTTAAGAGGGAAAACATTGGATTTTCAAAGCCCAATAAGACATTGAAAAATATTGGAATGGTAACCATGACATGTGTATTGAAAAGAGCTTTTTGAAATGGTATTGTACGCGAAATTTTGAGACTCGTGGCAAAAGTTATGCTTGTTCTACTAAACACAGCACAATGTAGTCTACTGCGAATGTTCAACCCTTGACCTTGAACGTTTGACCATGTATCGAACACACAAATATGAGATTTTTTAACAATAAAAATGGTGTTTTGGGGCTAGGGTTCCACTATGTGCTTCCCCCAACCATTAGAACGACCTAGCCCTCTAGAGAGAGAGAATAAATAAAGAAAGAGAGAAATATAAGGGAATATGAGATTTTTTAGAGAGCATTAAGAGAGTAAAGTGTGCTTGAAACATGAGAACTTAAAGAAAGTTTAAATGGTAAGATCCTAACACTCTTCTCTTTGATTTTCTTGAAGTTTCTACTGATTATTGGTTCATAGATTTGCTATTTCGAGATTTAGGAATATTACAACATTTATTTGGTTCAAAATAAATTTTAGAATCATGTTGGTTGAGTATTTTCATGCGTGCATTTGATAGATGGCCCAAACGGCAGTGCCACATGCTTGAAGAAATGGAATTTACAGAAAAAAAAAAAAAAAAAAAAAAAAAAAAAAAAAAAACTTTGAATTGAATTTGAAGGATTTAGACATCACTGGATTACACAGCAAATGAAATAGGCCTCTAGATTCTTTACCTACTCCAATCGTCTTCAATGTTAGCAGATGCTGAATAAAACATATATCAGCAAGAAAAATGAGGCAACAAGATATGTTTTTGGTAAGTTTACTTGTTGATATTAAGTTGAATGAAAAAGATGGTACACAAAGAACACTGTTAAGGTAAGAGTAACAAAAACTTTAACAATACCAACATGAGTAACAGATGCAAAGTTTCCAATAAGTAGTTTAACCAATTTAGAAATAAAAGATGCAATTGTGGTAAAGAAGGAAATTGAACATATTATATGATCAATGGTCCCTGTATCCATAATACAGGGATGATTATTCAAATTGGAAGCAACTTGAAAGGTTGATATAGATGAAAAAAAATATAATAAATTCAATTGAATTTTGAAGAAGATATGAAAAGGGAATTGTTACCTGACATGTTTGCAATGAGACGATGTTGTGATGTACCTACTCGATTGCCTAAGATTATATTAGAGGTAGGTGTGATTAACTCATTTTTTTCTCTATTTTTAAGAATTCATGTTTGGCTGCACTTAAATTTCTTTTCAACCCAATTCAAACTTTTCTCAACCTAGTTTTTTTAAAAACAATGTATGTATAAAAGAAAAAGGGTTATTACATTTTTTTTCTCATGAACTACCAGCCTTTGTCAATATGCCTTCACAAACTGACACTCCCATCCCCCGACCGCATTGAATTACCATTTACTTACGAAAACCCCCTGTCATTGGGAAATCTCGTTAAATCGAATGGAATATTTTATTTTTAGATGTTAAATTTCGTTTGAAGACAAAAATGCCCTCAAAGAATAATTTAATGAAAAATATCAAACCTAAAAATACAAATATATG
This sequence comes from Alnus glutinosa, assembly GCF_958979055.1. Classification (NCBI taxonomy): domain Eukaryota; kingdom Viridiplantae; phylum Streptophyta; class Magnoliopsida; order Fagales; family Betulaceae; genus Alnus; species Alnus glutinosa. Next base: position 9,214,991 of record NC_084895.1, read on the forward strand.
AAAAAAAAAAAAAAAAAAAAACCTTAAAATATTTAAAACATTAAAAAAAAATATCTATTATTATTTTATTTTATTTTTTTTAAAAAAAAGAAAAAATAAAACAAATGGGGTGGCTGCTGGTGGCAGCCAACCCCTTGGGGGAGGGGGTGGCTCCAAGGCCACCACCAGCCTATGTAGTGGCCATGCGGCACCTTGAGCATGCTCTGGGGTGGCGCGCGGCCACCCTAAGCTTGCTATTGGGTAGTCTACGAGCCACCCCATGTTTGGAGGTGGTGACAAGCCACCTAAGCCACCTCTAGGGGGTGGCCGCGTGGGCACCCTGAGCTTGCTTTGGGGTGGCGTGTGGCCACCCATAGGTTCGGAGGTGGTGGCGAACCACACCAAAGGTGGCCGAAGGCCAGTGGCGGACTCAGGCTTGTAAAAATGGAGGGGTCAAATTGAAAAAAAAAATTTGAGAGGGCAAAACTAAAAAAATTAGGAGGTAACATTTTAATTTTTTTTTTTTTTTAAAAAAAAAGATTTGGGGAAAATTTTTGGGGCTGGGGGGGGGGGGGGCAGGACCCCCTTGGCCCCTATGCAGGTCCGCCCCTGCCGAAGGCCACCCCCAGCCTATGGGGTAGCCACACAGCCACCCTGAGCTTGCTTTGAGCCATCCCAGTTGCAAGCCAAGGGTGGCACGTGGCCACCCCTAGGTTCGAGGGTGGCTCATAGGTCACCCCCCACCCCTAAGACAACCACTTATTTTCTTTTCATTTTTTTTTCTTCGTTTAATTTTGAGGGTATTATATGTAAATTTTGGTTATAAAGTTAGGGTATCTGAATCATTTCAAGTTTTTTAATGAGGTTAACTAACGGAATTGGGGTTTTGATAAGTAAATGGTAGTTCAATGCGGTTAAGTAATAAGAGTGTTAGTTAATGGAGGTATATTGAAGAAGGCTGATAGTTCATGGGGAAAAAAAATAATTACCCCTAAAAAAAATAAAAATGAAAAAAATTGCAATAAAAAAAACCTAGGGTTGGCTAGGGGGTGGCTTGGCATCCCCCATTAAAAAAATAAATAAAAAATCATGTTATTTCTAAGAATGCAGTTGAAATTTAACTGTGTTTTGCAATTCATTGGTGAACTTAAAAGTTTTGAAGACATGATCATTTCATTACGAAATCCAAGTCTTGGCACTTACCTTTAGCGCATGAGAGTTCACATGTTACACTTTGAATATGCCACAAGCAAATATGGCATACGAATCTAATTATGTCTGTTTTTAATATCTTGAAATGAAAGTTTAATTTCGTAGCCTTTTTTACTCGAATTAATAAGCTCGCATGAGTGTTTTACAGTTAGTGCCCTAAAATCGTCTACTTTGGGAGTCATTGGCCTACACTCAATACATTGATTAATTATAAAGCTTAAGAGAGCTAAACATTGCATAGCCTGATAAAAAAATAAAAAATAATAAATAAATAATATCATTATGCCTTTATTGTTTCATCTAATAGGGATCCCAATGAAATTTGAGATATTGGATCATGCACATTGGAATTAATTTGAAGCCTCATAATTGTGTGTTAGTTCACCTTACACCAATTTGAACATTTGTTGTCGCAGCCAACCATTGGTAAATGTTTATACTTTGGAATCCTTAAAAGTTTTGAAGATTTAGTTTATGTTGTATAGCTTGCTAATGAATAAGAAACATTATTTTGTGATACTTCTATCTTGTGGATAATATGATTGGCATAATGTTTGTGGGTAGCATTTCTGACAAACCCTCACGAGACTTCACTCATCTACTAAGGAGGCCTATGGGTTTAAAATGCTTGTTACATACGCTAAATGCAATAGTATTTCCCACGAAAGAGGAAATAGTGTAGTTTTGCATTTTATTTTAATTCATATTTTGTATTGCTAAGAGACTAGCAATATGTAAGTTTAGGGATGTGATGAGCATTAAATGTTGCACATTCAAGCCCATTAACTTGCATATGTTAGCCTCTTAATTTCATTGTAATTTAATCTTTTGTGTTGTTTTTATGTTTTAAGCATTTTCAGGAATCTAAGGGAAAAACACAAGTAATCCTTCGATCTTAAATCTTCAAATCCAGAAAAAGTAATCTCAGCAATCTGCAAGGCAAAACGCTCGAGCGCACCTGCACATCAGAGCTCGAGTGCAACCTAAGCTCGAGCGCATTCGAAGGTGGTAGAACAGACAGCAAGGAAGTTTTACTTCTCTTACTCGGACTGGGTGTTCTAGAAGGCCACGGAATCAACTAGGGTTGCTCTTGTATTCTATAAGTAGACCCTATATTCATGCATTAGAGGAACACGTCATTACATAATAGAAATCAATAAGATTAGTGGCTAGGTTTTGGGAGAAAAGTGCAAAAATTCCAACAGCTTATTAGGATGGATTTCTCCTCAACAAAGGCTATTTCCAGCATATTCATGTGGGGCTAAATCATCTATAGGGTATTGATGTAGCCATTTCCAAGTAATAATGGTGTAATTGTGTTTTTCCTTAAGAATTTTATGAATATGAATGATTGTTGTTTAATCTTGAGATTATGCTTAAATGTTTTTATTTAATTTTAATAAATTTCTTAACTTGTCTTAGAAAGTTTTTTTTATTTCTATTGAACTCAACCTTCATATTTTTTATGATTGTATGAAGGATGGTTTTATAGCGGTTTTAATGGACATGAAATCAATAGGGTTTGATAGGTCATGCATCGAAATGATGAATTGTTCTACACCATAGTTATTTTAATTTAGGTAGAACAATTCATGCTTGCCAAAAGATGAGTTATACTTGTCCCTTGATTACTTGTATGCTAATAAAGAGATTTGATAGTTTATACCTAGGGGAGACGGATCGTACTAGTGGTTTGGTGGACGATCCGTACTAACCAAAATGAGTTATTCTTTTATCTTAATAAATGAAATTTCTTGACGACATCGTTAAGTGTTTAACAAACACACACGAGTCATATCATTAATGTAAATGAAATTCTCATGTTAAATACAGTTTACTATTATTATGCGGTTAGCGGTGAATCAATCCCCTATATATATTCTCAAACTTATTTTATTTCTGCTTTTACGTTTTTATTTATTTTTAATTGAAAAACAAAACTCAAACATCTTTTATGAATTAGATTAGAGTTAATTTCAGTAACTTAACAACAAACAAACAATCATTCAGGTTCTACACTCTCACATAGACCTATCTTACAAAGATTCGTTCTATTGCGAGTGATTATTTAATTATTAATACACTCAAGATCACATCAATGAAATTATAAGAGCATGCATGTAAAATATGGTGAAGATTAAATTGCATCGTTTAAATTCGTACACCGTCTCGTGCTGCATAACGGCTATGAGCTTACTATTATATGAGTTATTCTTTATAGTCAAAAGTTTATAATATGTTATGACGAGCCTTGGATCCAATGGTTGTTTTGTGACCGGTGTACTATGCTCGAATGGGGGTTACGGTTACAGACGTTATTAGCAGCGTAGGCCACCCAAGGTCAGACGACTGCTAATGATAGGCAATAGCGTACATATTCGGGGCACTGGTGTTGTATTACATGTCGTTCGAGACAACTCCAACCAAATTAGTGGTGAAATCAATTCTCTATTTACTCTTATTTATTTGCATTTCAATTTATGTTTCAGCACTTAGTTTCAAAACAAAATTAACAAATCATTTTTCTGTGGAGTTAAATTAGAGTAACTTTTATTAATACTTGATAACACAACAAACACAGTTCTTGAGATTCGACACCCTCTCTATGGTTTTATCCTACAATAATTCGAACTATTGCGAGTGATATTTATGATTGACGTTACACAAACAACCACATCATTTTGAAGATCACTCATTTTAATTAGTACTTTGGGGTGGTGTTGTAGGCTTAACATTTGAGGTTTTATTGTGTATTAAGGTTTAGCTCTGATATTTTATTAATGATATGTATATTGTGATTTCAATTAATGTAATAACTCTTGGTAGATACTCTAGTTGTAATTAATGTTGATAGAATATCTTAAGTTTCCGCTGCGTAGTATTCTTTTATTAAAGAGTAGTAGATCTCTGAGTCCCTGAGTCTTATTCCTTGTGAATGGGATTGTGAGACAAACCACGAAGTTAATTACCAGTTAATTAATTTATCGGGGCGTTACAGTTCACATAAACCATTTCCTAAATTTTTGTTTTTATTTTTCTATTTTTCAGATTTTTTTAATTTTTTTTTCCTGAATTTTGTGTTTCTTTGACTATTATTTTTTGGATTTTTTTTTTTTACATGGAAGGAAACATTGCAATCCAACAAGATAAATTTAAAAGAGATTGCAAATATAATAGTAGTTTTAAAAAAAAAATAGGAATATAGGGTTGGTTCTGTATTGGGTTAATGGTTGGTTCCGAAATTGCAATCCATATGCCATAGAATAGAACATGACATATTTTTTTTAAAAAAAAAAATTAAGAGGAAATATTGTTGATAAAATAACCTTCCCGAGAGGGGAGGGTTCTTACCGAGCGGGAGGTGTCGGATGCATCACTACCGACGAAGCCTCCTTCCAGAGATGGGGGGCCCCGAGCGGGAGTTGTCGAGAACTCCGATAACCGACAAGTGGTAATAATGATGATACAGATAAAGGAGATCGGTTAGGTGGCTGAACCCCCAAAGATCCGGGATTTCCTGGATCCTCATGCTCTGTCATTAAAGAGCCCACCTGCCCATCACTGTCAAGAGTGTACTTAGGACCTGTTTGTGCACAGGGAGTCATTGTTCCCTAAAAGCCGGGATATTCCCACCTAACCTCAAGGGCAGCCGCCTATAAATAGAAAAATCTAGGTATTAAGTTTTTTTGGATGCAAGTTCCGAATTCAATCTCTTTCTCTCTAAAAAATTCCTCAACTAACTTGGGCGTCGGAGGAGGACCACTGGGGAAACCCACAGTGTGTTCTTTATATTTGCAGGCCAGTCGGGCATTCCCACCTACTGCAGGGCTTACGTCACCGGCCGGAATCAGCATCAACAGTTTGGCGCCGTCTGTGGAAACTCGCTCGTTGCTCTTGCGAAGCTTGCTTGCGAATCCGGAATGGTGACCACAAGGTCGGAAGCACTGAGGGGCCCGTGGGGGGACCGGAGGAGAGAGTGCCCGAAGGGATGAGAGTCTTCCTCAAGACCGTCTCCCACACTGGAGATCCTCAATGAGAGAATAGCTCAGATGGAAAATGAGATGTACGAGTTAGAAAAGAAGAATGCCGAATTACAGCAACACCACGGGGAAGATTCAAACTCGGCAACCCCGCAGCCTGTCGGGGGAGAAGAGCAGGATGAGGAAATGCGACCGAGCAGCCAGGGAGGACGGAGAGAAAGAAAGAAGAACCATAATGCCGTGGATCAAAAACCCCGGAAGAACAGGACGTCGAAAAGGATGGACAAAAAGCTCAAGGAGATTATTGAGAACTGGAGCAGAGGTGTGACCTACTGACGGAAGCGGCGCAGCACCAGCATAGCGGGAGCACATCTAGAGCTGGAGATCTGCTCTAGAAGTCGGCTTTCCCATTTGCTGACCGGGTGGCCTCGTTCCACCTCCCCGAGAAGTTCAAAGTCCCCGATATCAAGACCTACACCGGGCAGGAGGACCCGGTGGAGCATTTGGACAACTACCGCGCTCACCTCGAACTGCAGGGGACCCCTGATGAGGTGGCGTGCCTCGCCTTCCCGCTGACCTTGTCGGGAAATGCCAGGGATTGGTATAGAAGGCTTCCCCCGAAGTCCATACAAAGCTTTGACGAATTCGGAAAAATGTTCGTAACTCAATTCATGGTGGGAGTTGTAAGAAGGAAGCCGACGGGCACCTTGATGTCGATACAACAAGGGCGAGATGAGTCCCTTAAGGAGTTCCTCCAGCGCTTCAACCAAGCAAGGCTCACCACCGAGAGCCTCACCGAAGAGTTCGTGCATTCGGCACTTTATCAGGGGATCAGGAAAGATGGGCCGCTGATGGCTGATCTCGCCCGGAAGCCGACTCGTTATTTGCATGAGTTCATGGAGAGGGCAGACGAGTTTATTAACCAAGAAGAGACCCTTCGAGCGTTGCTCGGGAAAGGAACCGGCCAAACCTCTAATCAGGGGGACAAGCCGAAGAAGAAGAAGGAATTCCGCAAGAAGCAGGAGGTAGTGGAACTCGGGATTAAGAAGAAATTCCAGGATTACAACTGGACTCCCCTTAACTCGCCCATCGAAGAGGTCCTAGCGGCGATTAAAGTGGATCCCATATATGAGAAACCTGCGGAGATAGTGGGAACTCCCCACCCAAGGACCGCTGACCACTATTGCGCTTTCCATGAGTCAAAGGGGCATAGCACAGAGAATTGCAGGTCCTTGCGGGCCTTAATCAAGAAGTTTATCCGGAACGGGAAGCTAGTCCGTTTCCTGGCGGGTCAACGGGGTCCGCCTGGGTCCGATCGGAACCCCCAGCCTGAGGAACGGAGGAACCAGCCGCAGAGATATCGGGAAGAGCCCAGGGAAAGGATGGAGCGCCCCCGGGACCGGGATAGAGAGCCTAACAACCGACCAGCCGACTGAGACAGGCGGGAGAGAAGCAGGAGTCAAGCGCGACTACCTGGTCGGGAAAACCTCCGTGAAATTCATACAATATCCGGCGGTTTTGGAGGTGGAGGAGACTCGAGTGCCGCGCGTAAGGCTTATGCCAGGCACCTGAAGGAGTTCGAAATATACTCGGTCCAGAAACCGCCGAAAATGAGGAATATGAGGACTTACTCATTGTTTTTTCAAATGAAGACTTTATTGGGGTCTCGCTCCCCCACTCGGACGCTCTGGTGGTGACTTTAGCCATCGCCAATCATAAGATACACAGGGTCCTTGTCGACACCGGAAGTTCCGCCGACATAATATATAAGTCAGCCTTCGAGTTGATGAGCATAGGACAAGGGAAGTTGGTCCCGGTGAATGGTCCCTTGGTCAGTTTTTCCGGGGAGCAGGTCCTCCCGATCGGGTCTATTGACCTGCCGGTTATGGCAGGAACTAGCCCCCAGGAGAAAACGGTTATGGTAAAATTCTTAGTTGTGGAAGGGCGGTCGGCTTACAACGTTATCCTGGGGAGGCCAGCCTTGAATGATTTGGGGGCCGTAACCTCAACCCCCCATCTGTGCATGAAGTTCCCGACTAGCTCGGGAGTCGGTGTGGTCAGAGGAGACCAGAGGGCTGCCCGCATGTGCTATATCACCACCTTGAAGGCCGGCCACGCTGAAGATGCCGGGGAAGAGGAGAAATAACAATTACAGTCCCTGGAACCGACAGAGGACTTGGAAGAGTTCGAAGTTGGAGGTCCGGGTGAGAGAGTGAAGATTGGCTCCCAACTTCCCGAGGGACTAAAGGAGGAGATAGTCTCGTTCCTCAAAGGAAACAGGGACGTTTTCGCGTGGAATCATGAAAACATGCCCGGCATCGATCCCTCGATCATCGTGCACAGGCTGAACGCGGATCCCAGCTTTAGACCTGTGAGGCAGAAGAGAAGGACCTTCGCCCCCGAGAGAAACCAGGCGGTAGCTGATGAAGTATCGAAGTTGTTGGTGGCAGGGTTCGTCCGAGAGGTTGACTATCCCGAGTGGCTCGCCAATGTCGTGCTAGTAAAGAAGTCCAATAACAAGTGGAGAATGTGCGTGGACTTCACCGACTTGAACAAGGCTTGCCCAAAGGATAGCTTTCCACTGCCTCGCATAGACCTCCTTGTCGATTCAACTTCTGGGCACCAACTCCTGAGTTTCATGGACGCGTTCTCGGGATACAACCAAATACAGATGGTGGAAGAAGATCAGGAGAAGACCTCTTTCATTACCGATCGGGGCCTGTATTGTTACAAGGTGATGCCGTTTGGGCTGAAGAACGCGGGCGCTACGTATCAGAGGCTGGTGAACAGGATGTTTGAGAAGCAAATGGGCCGGAATGTGGAAGTGTACATTGATGACGTGCTCGTGAAAAGTGTGGAGGCCCGGGATCACGTCTCCGATCTGAAGGAGACGTTCGATACGATAAGGCGTTACCGAATGAGGTTAAACCTGGCTAAGTGCGCCTTCGGTCCGGTAAATTCTTGGGATATTTGGTGTCCCAGAGGGGCATAGAGGCGAACCCCGAAAAAGTCCGAGCGGTGCTGGAAATGCAACCACCGAGAACCACGAAACAATTACAACAACTGACCGGACGGATAGTGGCCTTGAACCGATTCATTTCGAGGTCTACCGACAAGTGCCTTCCTTTCTTTAAAATCCTGAAGAAGGCATTTGTGTGGGATTCGAAGTGCGAAGAGGCCTTTGGGAATTTGAAGGAATATTTGATGAACCCCCCTCTCTTGAGTCGACTAGTGGAAGGAGATGTCCTCTATATGTACTTGGCTGTATCACCCTCGGCGGTCTCCTCAGCTCTCGTCCGGGAAGAGAAGGGTGTGCAAAAGTCGGTGTACTTCATGAGCAGAGCGCTCCGCGGAGCGGAAGAGAGATACCCAAGGATAGAAAAGTTGGCATTTGCCCTGATTGTGTCCGCTCGGAAACTGAGGCCTTACTTCCAGGCGCACGCCATCCGAGTACTAACTGAGTACCCCTTGAAGAAGGTCCTCCAGAAACCGGACCTGTCGGGTAGGCTGGTCAACTGGGCAGTGGAACTCGGGCAATTCGACATTGAGTTTCATCCGCGAACGGCGATTAAGGGCCAAGCACTGGCCGATTTCTTCCTTGAATTTTGCAACACTCCAGAGCCCGAGGACCCAGTGCAGCATCCACCATGGGTAGTTCACGTGGATGGCTCCTCTTAGTGCCAACGCAGCGGTGTGGGAGTGATACTGGAGAGCCCGCAGAAGCAGAAGTTCCAGTATGCCATCAAATTGGACTTCGCCACGACCAACAATGAGGTAGAGTATGAAGCGGTACTGGCGGGCCTGGCAATCGCCCGGGAAGTAGGGGCCCTCGATGTCAAAATCCGGAGCGATTCACAAGTGGTCGTTGGTCAGATCTCGGGAGAATTTGCCACGCAAGGAGGCCGACTGGCCAAATACTTGGAAAAGGTGCATGACCTACAATCTAGTTTCAGAACTATGACGGTCACGAAGATCCCTCGCGAAAGAAATGTTCAAGCGGATGCGCTGGCTAGGGCTGGTTCGGCAACCGACCAAGAAATCGCAAAAATGAAGCGGTAAGTACTGGTTCAACCCAACCCATCGATCGACGAGAGTCTATGTATGATGCAGGTGACCCGAGAAAGGGAACCGGAACCCGAATGAGCCTCGGATGTAATTAAATACTTGAGAAGCGGGGAACTACCCAGTCATAGAGAACAGGCCCATAAAGTGAAACTACGGGCTGCACGCTACACGATGGTGGACGACATGCTGTATAGAAGGGGATACTCACACCCTCTACTGAAGTGCCTCTCGGCTCCGGAGGCCAACTATGTGCTAAGGGAAATTCATGAAGGAGTTTGCAGGAACCACTCGGGGGGAAGAATGTTGGCCATCAAGGCGGTGAGGGCCGGGTATTACTGGCCCACGATGACGCGGGACTCTATGGAGTTCGTCCGAAGTTGTGATAAATGCCAGCGGTTTGCCCAGGTGATGAAGAACCCGCCCGAGAGGCTCACGTCGGTCTTGTCGCCTTGGCCGTTCTCTAAGTGGGGAGTGGACTTGGTCGGTCCGATGCCATGCAGGAAGGGAAAAAAGAGGTTTTTGGTGGTGGCTGTCGACTACTTCACAAAGTGGGCGGAAGCTGAGGCCCTAGCAACCGTCACCGCCAACAATGTCATAAACTTCCTCTAGAGGTCGGTCATCTGTCGGTTCGGAATTCCTTACTCTATCGTGTCGGATAATGGTGCCCAGTTTGACGGAAAACCGTTCCGTAGCTGGTGCACCGAACTCGGCATCCGGAACCATTACTCAACACCTATGTACCCCAAGTCGAATGGCCAGGTGGAGGCTACCAACAAGACCCTGTTAGCCACATTGAAGAAGAAGTTGGATAGGCGGAAGGGACTATGGGTTGAGTATGTCCCTGAAGTTTTATGGTCATATCGCACCACAGCTAGAACCCCGACTGGAGAAACCCCATTCTCACTGGCATACGGAACCGAAGCGGTGATACCGGTGGAGATTGGGTCCCCGAGCCACAGAGTCCAACACTACGATCCGACCCAGAACGGTGAAGGGATTAGCGCATGCCTGGACTTGTTGTAGGAGCGGAGGGACAACGCGCAGGCGGTGCACGAAGTTTATCGAGCTCGGGTGGCCAGATACTACAACAAGACGGTTGATCCCAGGAAGTTCAAAGTCGGGGATTGGGTGCTGAGGAAGCTGAACATAATGACGAGGGATCCGGCCGAAGGAAAGTTCAACGCCAAGTGGGAGGGACCGTACCGAGTAGTCAAATGTCACAGCAGAGGAGCTTATCACTTGGAGTCCAGGGAGGGCAAGCCTGTCCCAAGGGCGTGGAATGCAGAACACTTGAAGAAATACTACATGTAATTCCAGTTGAATTCCCTTTGTTTTCCTTTTGTAAGCACGAATGTTTTAAATAGAATGTCTGGAGATGCAAAAAATTACGTGCGAATAAATATAAAATTTTTTCTTATCCTCCCTCGAATAGGGGGGTAAGTTAAAAGCTTTTCGGTTACCCTCACTCAGATAGAGGGGTAACTTGGCATAAAAAATTTTTCTTATCCTCCCTCGGATAGAGGGGTAAGTTAAAAGCTTTTCGGTTACCCTCACTCGGATAGGGGGTAACTTGGCATAAAATTTTTTTCTTATCCTCCCTCGGATAGGGGGGTAAGTTAAAAGCTTTCCGGTTACCTTCACTCGGATAGGGGGGTAACTTGGCATAAATTTTTTTTTTTTATCCTCCCTCGGATGGGGGGGTAAGTTAAAAGCTTTTCGATTACCCTCACTCGGATAGGGGGTAACTTGGCATAAATTTTTTTTCTTATCCTCCCTCGGATAGGGGGTAAGTTAAAAGCTTTTCGGTTACCCTCACTTGGATAAGGGGGTAACTTGTCATAAATTTTTTTTCTTATCCTCCCTCGGATAGGGGGGTAAGTTAAAAGCTTTTAGGTTACCCTCACTTGGATAGGGGGGTAACTTGGCATAAAATTTTTTTCTTATCCTCCCTCGGATAGGGGGGTAACTTGGCATAAATTTTTTTTCTTATCCTCCCTCGGATAGGGGGGTAACTTGGTAACTCGGCATAGTTTAATGTAAAATAACTAAAGTAATGAAACAACTATTACCTTAGTTATTTAGGGGGGATGGAAAGTAAACAACCCCTGGTATGCAATGAAGTCGGCACTAAGACACTTCCTTGTTCTCAACAATCTCAAAAGAGAGATAAAGGAAAGAAACTTCTTTTTTCTCAGCTATCTCAAAAATAAAGAGAGACACTTCTTTGTTCTTAGCAATCTCAAAATTTTTTAATTTAATGTGCTCAAAAGAAGATAATACAAAACAAAACAAAACACACGCCTACACGCCGCTGGGATGGTCGTTTCCCGAGTCATCATCCCGGCTGGGTTCTCCAGCCGGGGCATCCTCTGGATTTGGAGCGTCTTTGCTCCAGTCGGCAACGTCGGGAAAGTACTCGATGCCGAGATCCATTAGCTTGGAATAACAGGAACTCGGAAGCGACAAGAAGTCGGAACTCACGCTCTCGTAAGGCACTTGCAGCCGACCCGAGCGGAGGACTAGAGCTCGAAAGTTCTCAAACCCGATGTGAAAGCCGAATGCCCAGGCTTTAGTCCGAAGCCAAGGGACGAAAGACAACTGCTCGGTGAGTCTCCTAACTCTGGCCTTGTAATGACGGTACTTCCGCCGAATTCGTTGGTACCGACTTTCCGTCCCCTCTAGTTTCTCGAGAGCGGATTCTCTCTCGGCGACGGCTTGATCCCTGTCGGCCTCGGCAAGCTCTCTCTCAGAAACGGCTTTCTCCAGGGCTTCTGACACTTTTTCTTTCTCGGCTGATATACGGTCGTTATCGCTCAGGGCTTGGTCCTTGTCGGCTAAGGCCGCGTCCCTCTCCGCGAAAGCTGCATTTTTTGCTACAAGAGTCGCATCCCTTTGAGCTAGGGCTGCGTCTCTCTCGGCAAGAGCGGCGCTTTTAGCGGCCAAAGCCGCCTCCCTCTCAGCCAAGGCTGCATCCTTCTCAACAACTAAGGCTTCCTTAGCGAGGACCGCCGAGTTAAGGTCCGCGACAAGGATCAACTTCTCGTCCCTCATAGAATTCAGTTCCCTGGAAAGGCTCTCCACTTCGGGATGGGCGCTGACCGGCTCGCTGGGTGATGGTGCCAAACCGGCGCTGGGATCTACCTCGTTCCCCGCCCCGGCCACGGGGGTAGAGTCGGGAACACGGGCTGTGCTCGCCTCAGGAACTCTCGCCCTGGCCTGAAGAACCCTGTATCTTTCCTTCAAGTCGGCCAGTTCTTGGGTCAAGCCGGCAATGACTTCGTCTTGAGATACCACGCTGTGCTCGAGTCGGCTGATCTGGGGACGGAGAATGGTTTCTATGTCGGGGTTGGCTCGCATGTGCTCCAGGAAGTTAGACCAGGCTGCAACGGATCGAAGAGAATCCTGGATCGAAGAAAAAGGTGAGAAACGGCCAAGAAAAAAAAAGAAGAAGAGAGAGCATAAAAGACACGAGAAGAGGGTACCGCTATTTGGGACTCAACGATATCCTGGGCAAACTTGAAAGGCGTGGTCCTACCGACGTCTTGAAAAAGACCGTCGGGAAGAACGGAGGCTAGCGCTTCCAGAGGATCACCGAGCAGACGGATGCCTAAGAATTCAAACCCTGCCCCCGAAGTACTCGGGACAGGAGTTTCTTCCGAATTCCCGTCCGCAGCAGCATTTGCACTCGGGTCAGGGGGCGTGCGTCGCTCAGACCCTTCGCCTTGGGGATCAACCTCGGCATCCGAGGTAAAGTTTTCCGCTCGGACGCCAGGGGAAGGGACCTCGAGCACCTCGGCAGTTTCCTCCCCGCACGCGGGGGCCTCGGGTGTAGGCGGAGATTCTCGGGAGGCCCCACTCCCCACTCGGGTCTCACCGATCGTGTTTAGGGGAGAAAGGGGCTCACCCCGCCAGGTGAACTCCGGGAGTCCGAAGTCTTGGGTTGCGAGGGAGATCTCGTTGAGTAAGAAGTCGTCCCCCTCTTCCACGTTAGGTCTCTTGGGGGCCTCGCCTTCTTGAAGATTGTCGGCCCAACGCTTGGTCCCGACACCCTTGCGGGGGCGTGCGGTGCCGAGGAGGGTGGCTGGACGGGCCTCGGGGCTGGGACTCCGGTCGGGGACCTCAGGCAGGTCGGCCTCCCTTTGGACCTCGGCATCCGGTGCCTCCTCTCGGCAGCCCTCATTTGCTTCCTCGGCCGAGTCGGCCCCTGTCGCTGAAGGGGAATCCGGTATGCCCATTTCTATCACTACTCCCCCGGCCTCTCGGAATAAGGGAGCCTCGGTGTCGGCAACAATCAAGGTATCGGGCCCCCGAGCCTGGGAAGTTTCCTACGTCCTTTCTTCCCGAGGAGGGGAAATGGTATATGCGGCCGCTCGGGAGCCCTCAGCGCCGGTGGACCGCGAAGGTGGTCCCCGAGTCCGCGAAGTCCCTCCTTGAGTGATAGGCGGGATGGATGCCGTTGGGGCCTTGCTCTTCGTGGACTTAGGCCTTCCGGCTCGATCCAGAGGGACCTTATTCTCGGGGATCTTGTAGCCCAGGTGGTCGTTCAACGACTTAGCGGTGACGATCACGTCGAAATCATTTTCCACTTTGTGGTGCCGGTTACAAAAGTCGATCATCCGGGCAACCTTCTCCTGTTCAGCATCGGAGATCTCGGGTGGGTTCGCCAGATTACCATCCAGGGCCCTCCATTCCCGGCTAATCCTTTGAGAGTCAGCAATTTGCATTGACCGGGGGCATTCCCACTCACCGGACACCCGGAAAACTTGCTTCTCCCAGTCTTTGTTATTTGAATAGACGGGTTTCAGGAAAATAAATGAAGGACCTTGTCGGGTCCGCAGCTTGACGATCCCCTCGGCATCCATGCCCGGCCGGTATACATTCATAAACTGCGGAATCGACATCCGAGACCCGATCACGGTCCTCCAGAGTATGAATGATGCGAAGAGATACCTCCACGAGTTCGGAAAAATCTGACTCGGGGCAACTTTCAGGTAGAGCAGAAATTCTCGGGCAATATCGGGAAGCGGGAGCCTCAAACCTGCCATAAACATCCTCTGGAAGAGGGTAATGTCGCCGCCCGAGATACGCAACGCCGATGGATTCTGGAAATGCAGACGGACCGAGTTGCCGATGTCGTAGTTTCTGCGTAAAATCCATTCGCTCTGTACGGAGAAGATTGAGACATGACGGTTCTCAAGAGGGATGAGCACCACGGGGGGGCCCCCGGGAGCGACCTCATCGTGCTTCCCAGCCGCGTTCCCGGCAGCCGCCCGGACAAACACTGAGGAGGCGCTGGCTTTGCTCTTACGAGGCATACTGGAGAGGTGTTTGGTGCACCGGTGAAAGAACGAGAGGAGCAAAAAGGAGAAAGGCAGAAAGAATGGAGACAACAAGTGAAATGGAAAGCAGAGGAAAGGGGGAGGCTTTTATAGGGCTCACTGTGACCGGGGATTGCCGGTACCTGCAACCTAGAAGCCCAAGCGGACCATAGTGGGAAAAACAGTTCCCACAACCGGAAATCCAATCGACTCGGTTATTAGATTCAGTTTGGATTTCGAGGCGACAACAATAATTACCATCTTAGACGCGGCAGTCGACGCGTCAGGAGCTTTAAATGCTGGCGGCGGGGCGGCAAACGCCCAAAAATTCAAAATTCGAAAATAATTATGACGCGCCTTCCTCCTCGGTAAGCACGATCCCACGTGGCCAAGGCGTCCAGCCTCTCGGTGTCGGAAGGCGGGGTTGCCGTATAAACAAAGAGGGGGAGGCTTAAAACTCTCTCGTCTCAGGGCACGAGACAAAAGACTTGGGGGGTAACTGTTGATAAAATAACCTTCCCGAGAGGGGAGGGTTCTTACCGAGCGGGAGGTGTCAGATGCATCACTACCGACGAAGCCTCCTTCCCGAGATGGGGGGCCCCGACCGGCCGAATCCGAGCGGGAGTTGTCGGGAACTCCGATAACCGACAAGTGGTAATAATGACGATACAGATAAAGGAGATTGGTTAGGTGGCTGAACCCCCAAAGATCCGGGATTTCCTGATCCCCATGCTCTGTCATTAAAGAGCCCACCTGCCCATCACTGTCAAGAGTGTACTTAGGACCTGTTTGTGCACAGGGAGTCACTGTTCCCTAAAAGCCGGGATATTCCCACCTAACCTCAAGGGCAGCCGCCTATAAATAGAAAAATTCAGGTATTAAGTTTTTTTGGATGCAAGTTCTGAATTCAATCTCTTTCTCTCTAAAAAATTCCTCAACTAATTTGGGCGTTGGAGGAGGACCACTGGGGAAACCCACAGTGTGTTCTTTATATTTGCAGGCCAGTCGGGCATTCCCACCTACTGCAGGGCTTACGTCACCGGCCGGAATCAGCATTAACAAATATATTCAGAAAAAAAAAAAAAAAAAAAAAGAAGAAGAAGAAGAAGAAGAAGAAGAAGAAGGAGGAGACAATTTAAGCAATAATGTGTGTTAAAAGACTAAATTGGAACTGTCCACGAGTAATTTTTTCACTACACATGTCGATAAAAAGTTCCGCTATCATTTAGTGATCGCACCGTTACCACGTATATTATCTGATAATGACTCATCATATGATTATACTTCATCCTTCAGCATGATGGATTGTTGAGCTGAGTGGGACCTCTATGATGACGATTATGACCAAACAAAGAGGCTCCATTTTCTCCTCGACCAATGAGATGATGACGATTATGACCAAATAATAGGCTCCATTTTCTCCTCAACTCTGTGTGCGCGCATATATATATATATATTACTTGAAATTAGGACAAAAATCTTTGAGCGAAAATGGAGGCGGATAATAAATGGCCGTTGAAGGAACTTTCTCTTCCACCGTTGTATTGGACAGCTAGCGTTTTATTTATTTATTTGTTTTTTTTTTTTCAAAAATTAGGTTGAATGAACTTCCTTTAATTATTTTAATCTATAAGAATGTCATTTATCTTTTTGCATGTAAAAATTACATGTGTTTTTTTAATTACAATGATGAAGATGGAAGATCAAATGCATTTTAAACAAAATTTCTCCTAATTTTGTCCTTGTAATTAAAAAAGAGATACAAGATAATTTTTTAAACTGGATTGAAGACGGTTTGAAAGAAATTTTTGTCCGGTATTATCAATCAAGATTTGAATCTTGGATTTATAAATTAATGAACTTCACTAATTATTTTGTATCCAATAAAAGAGAGAAAAGAAAGAGAGAAATACTAAAGTTCCTTGTAGCGTCCTTATGGTATCCTTCATGACGTGAATTTAATTTTTTTGCTTAAAAAATTACATTTCGTAAGTCACTTTTTGAGATATAATTTTTTTTATTAAATCTATGTCATTCAGAAGGACACAAAATAACATTAAAAAGAGTTCTAGCATTTATCAGAGATAAAATAGAGTCTGAAAATTGAAATCTATTAATGGAGCGAAAAACAGAAAAAAGAGAATATGGGGGAGACAATTTCTAAAGGAGGATGACTTAAAAGAGATATGATTCTTCACCACCTAAATATACAACTTTTTACCATATTGTTTACGTGATAAGGTAGTCCCCTAGTAATTTTTAGTTTTTTTTATTTTTATAAAATAAAATAAAGTGAAAAATCACCTTACCACATAAATAAAATGATAAAAAATTGCATATTTAAGTCGTAGAAAATCGTAGCTCTACTTGAAATGTTGACTTGCGTAGAAAGAAGAAGGCGTGGGAGAAGCTCAACGAAAGGAGCGTTTGCTTATGTTTCCCCTGAATGAATCATTGAATCCCCTACCTTCCATACCAAGCAAAGCTTATTTCCTATATATATATAACGCAATATTGAAAGCACCCACCCCTCTCCTCCGTACGCCTTGTCGTCCAACGCTTCAATATCTTGATTGAAAATTCTCAGAGTATCTTTCGGTGTCGTTTTCAATTCATTTAATTTGATGGGTTTTTTCTCGAACCACTTTCCTAGCTAACTAACGCAATTTATTCTCCATTTCTCCCTTTCTTGCTTTTCTTCCATCAAACGCATTGTTTTGGTGCTTCAAAATCCAACACCTCTCATTTTCTCTTCATATTCTTTTCTCCAATCGTTGACGATGGGGAATTGCGTCGCGCAGTCGAAGAAATCGGCGGCCGAGATCGTGCCGCACGACAGCGTCAAAGTCGTCTGCCCCACCGTCCAATTGTACGGGTCACCTACCAGCACTCTCACCGCCTACATCCGATTCGCGCTCCTCCACAAGGCCGTCTCGGTCCGGTTCGTCCCCTCCGAGACGCCGGCCCTCCAGGTGGGGTCCGAGACCGTGTCGGGCTCTCGCGAGACGCTGCTCCGGTACATAGACGCCCGGTTCCCGCACCCGCCTCTGATAATGCAAGGCTACCACGAGGAAACGACGCCGTTGATAGTGAGGGTGGTGGGGCTGCAGCACAAGAGCATGACGTGGCACATTGAGAGGCTGGTGAGGTGGGCGGAGGATCTGGCGGCACGTGGAGGGAAAGGGAGCGTTGATCCGAGCGTGGGGAGCCCACGTATGGAGATGAGGAAGTTCGGGAGGAGCTACTCGGAGCTGCTGGAGCTGATGCTGGAGCACGCTCAGATGGAGGAGAGGGTTGTCTTCCCGATCTTGGATAGGGCTGATCGAGGTATGCGCTACCATGTTACGTATACTTTGCGTCGCACTCTATCAAAACTACGTCTGCATCTGTTTAAACCCTGATTGCGTTTAGAAATTAGAAATTTAAAAATAATAATAAAAAATTTAAATGTACCCTGTAATGTCTTCCGGTCTAATGTAATTTTTTTTTTCCTTACAAAAACATAAAAATGTCTCTAATTTTTTCTCTAATTTTTTTTTTTTCTATAAATTAAATAAATAATAAAAAAAAGAAGACTGTAATGATATACACACTCTCACTATCACTTTCAAAATCTAATAATAATCCATTCAAAAAAAATTAGGAGTATTTTTATCATTTTGAGTACGAAAGAGGGTACATTACAACTCCAGTGGTCGATTGAAGGGATAAATGTAGTTTACCTAAAATTAAAATTTTGCTGAGAGGTGATACATGACAGTCATGGGAGTTTTTTTTTTTTTTTTTTTTTGAATTTTTTATCTTATGCAAGGTAGTTTTGTCATTTTGGGTCACATAAGATGCACATGTGACCCTTCGGTTAAAATTTAACGGAGAGGAACATTGCAAATTGCGCGGTAAATTGGTAGAGTACATTGCGAAAACTAAAAGTTTTCGAGACATTGCAAATTGAATGGTAGTTTGAAAGGGCTAATTGTAGTTTTCTCTAAACAATAATACAATTTTGTGTTAAGGCAGTATCCAACATATCATGTGTTTTAGTTATATTATGTTTCATTTGTAAGCAAAGGGGAACAAGAAGTACTAGGAAAGAAAAGGAAAGTGTGTGTTCACTGTGTTGCGGTGAAAAGTTGCTTATACTTGAAGGAAAACACTTACTGATGATCTTGTACATGACCATGATGGCGCAGGGCTATGTAAAGCTGCAAACGAGGAACATGCTAGAGACCTACCCATCATGAATGGCGTCAAAGAAGACATAAAATCTACTGGAGTATTGGAATCGGGGAGCCCAATCTACCAAGAGGCTCTCTTCAACCTTTCTACTCGGCTGAAATCATTGCAGGTGAGGACTGCTCTGTACATAGTGTCATATAAGAAGCACAAAGAGAGTGTTTGGCCCTAATAAAAGATTGAATATATTCATAGAACATGATTTGCTTGTGTGTCAGTGTGTGTATTACTTTTCTATCAGTGTTGAAGTGCAAGTTAGGATTCACTACCACAAACACTTTGGTGGTAATTTGGATAATTTTATACTGTGCCCAGGAGCGTTGTAAACAGCACTTTGTAGAGGAGGACAGAGATTTACTACCCTTGATGGAGGCGGTGGAGCTGAGCAAAGAGCAACAGAAGAGGGTAGTGGAGCAGTGTTTGGATGTGATGCAAGGAACTCACTCATATTTGTTCAACTTTCTTCTTGAGGGCCTCCTCCCTCGCGAAGCCATGCAGTACTTGGACTTGATCACCAGCTGCGGCGACAAAGAACAAACGGCCTCCGTGCTAAGATTGACTGTCGACTAGGATCTAAGATTGGACTCCGAAGATTTAGATGCAGGGATGAGCTGCTGGATACATCATGTTCACAGAAAGTAGAAACAGTGAGCGTTCTCTTGTTGTCATTTCTTTCCCAGTTTGAACAAATAAATTGTATAGATTTGTGATTGCATAGCCTGTGGGTATTGTACTTAAGTAAACAGGACAGTGGAAAGGTTAGACGGATTTAGGATGGTTGGACAAGCAGTGGTCTTCTTGACTGGGAGAGAGGTGTCAAAGAATATGTTTTAAACATGAACTTGTACAAAAGTGTACTTGAATTGGATAGAATACAGATACTTTTGAGAGTTGATGGATAAAAATAAAGGTGGGAGTGACTGCTTGCTGTTTTTGTAGAATATTAGCCAAATTATGCATTTGTATAATCACATTAATTACTCAAGTGTTATCAAGGAATAGATCAGTGAAGGTCGGCCACAGGAGGAGTTCTCATCGTGGGATTTGAAAAAGAAATTGTGCTCTGGCTAAGTTTGTGGGCTCTGACTTGATTTGCAATGTTAGATGGATGTCTTTGGTTGCTTCAATGTGTCATATCCAGCTCAACAGAACTATTGGCGTATTCAGAAACAATATGTAGAGGTTATCATCTTCAACTTTTTTGACTTGGCTAAAAGCTTTAAGGGCAACCATAAGCTTCCTCTTGAGATTTAGTTGATACCATGCTTTAAAAGAAGAGGCACAAATGTTACATATCAGGAACAGCTAGAGCAAATAAATAAGGATGTCTAAAATGCATAACATGAAATTCTATTTCTGAAGCCTAAGGGCAAAACGTATTAATGTCATAACAAAATGTAAAAGAAACATGCAAATACAATTTCTCCTAATTACGCCTAGGCATTTTGGCCTCCTATCTCCCTCGTCTCATAACGTGAAAAGGAGAAAAACAAAACATGAGCGAAAAGCTCAACAAGTAATGCTCCCCACCGACATGTAACTATGGGCAGCAACGTTTCACGATACTGACCATGTAACCGTTGATGGTTACATGATGTATCGTATATAAACATTGCGCCAGTGTTATAAAATAAAAGAAAGAAAAATAAATGGGTTCGTGGTAGGGGTGTAAACCCGGAGCGGGTTCTCGATTATTGGGTAATAACCAGGAACCCTCTCCGGGGTCCCCGGTTAGTGAATTTTACTAACCCGCTCCGGAACCGGGTACCCCGGTTATCAAGACCGGGTAATTTCTTTTTTTAAAAAAATTACTTTTTGGGCTTATTTTAAGTGGCCCTGGGCTATCAATTCAACTAATTTCTTCTTCATACTCAGAATTTGGTTTATTGATGAAACATGAAACAAACATGAAACCAAATTCTCAAATGAAGGAAGAATTTAGTTGAATCGATAGATCACGGGCTTCTTCTTTCTTTTTCTTTTTTTTTTTTTTTTTTTTTTTTTTTTTTTTTTTTGTACAAAACACTCCAAAACCTTTAAATATTAGGGTAAAATGGTAGGGTTTTTTTTTTTTTAATAAATTAATAGACCCGGAGTCGATTACCTGGTTATAACCGGGTTTTTTACCTGGCTCAGGCTCTAGGTACCAACCCTGTTTTTTTAAGCCGGTTAGTGCCCGGAGCCGGTTATAACCGGTCCAAATTTACACCTCTAGTTTATAGGAGACCAACCATTTGGCAGCTGTTGTGTGTATTACTGTGTGCACTATCTATCCCTCTTATTGTTTTATAAATATGTGACTAGGCTTTTAGATTGTGAAAATTGTGGGTATTGCCACAGTAGTATGCTCTACCATATGAGACAAGAAATACATATGGTAGAGTGGAATAAAGGCAAAAATATTAATAGCTTTAGACAAACTGAAGTAGTGGTAGCAATTAAACACACCTAACTGAATTGACCCACTTAAATACACCTTTATTTCCAATGCACGATTTGCTCATCCAGTCGGATACAAGCATCAATTGCCAAGTTGAGAGATTAGATTTTATTACACTTTGACATAATCTACCTAGACTACCTAGTTAGTTACTGATACTTTAAATTTTGATCATAAAATAAATATTCTCAATTTTATTTGAAAAAAAGAGAATCTATTGTTGCGATTGAACTGCCAAGACTTATTACCGAGTAATTTTACAGGTCTTTGTGTTCCTCTAATAATGATGTGACTTTTAAAATCACCATTAGACTTGTGATTGATCACTATTAAATTTAACGGTGATTTTTATTGGCACGTCCAAAAGTATACATTTAGAAATGTGTAGCATTTCTTTATATAAAAGAAAAAAAAAAAGTGTGTTCTTACACCAATGGTTGGATGTCTTTTCTAAGGTGTGCAAAATTAGAATCAAGATCCTCTACAATTATTTATTCGAATTTGAGAGATTTCGGGTAGGTAATTGTGAGAGACTACTTATGGGACCCACATGAGTAGATAAGTGGTTGGGCAGCCCAATTTTTATTTGGTCAGGTAGCTCCCATAAGTAGTCTCTCACAGATACCTGCACGAATTCTTTCAAATTTGGACAAATAATTAGAAAAGATCTCAATTCGTGCATCCGCAAAACTGGAAGATTCGGAGGTCTTAAATGGGGAGGAGGGTGGCCGCTCCCATGTTCTGCAATAAGGCATTCATTCATTTATATTTTATACAACTTAGAGCATCTCCAGCAATAATAATCAAAATAACTATTAACAAATTATAACTCTCTATTTTAGCTATTGTTTTTTGTTTTTTTTATATATTATATTCGCTCCAACAGATTATTTATTTTACTCTTTACTTGCATTTAAATATTATTTTGTGTGGGAAAAAGTGTAAAAGAAATAGGGAGAGAGAGAGAGAGAGAAGGAAATAGAGAGAAAATAATAAAAAATTCTTTATAGTGTGAATAATGAATAGACTAAAGAACTTATTTCCTATTCTCACTAAAAAAAAAAAAAAAAAATCAATTTTGTCTATTTTATTGGAGACAAAAAATATTTTATTTACCTATTTTATTAAAGATGCTCTTAGTTGTTGAAAAGAAGCCACTCCCATGTTCTTCCTTTAAGTATCGTTCCTCAAATTATATATTTTCTTCTAGTTCTCATCATAGAAAATAAATGAATAAATTATTCTGCATCTTTACTGCTTAATAGACCTGTAACGTGTTGTGATTAGATATTTTTCTTATATATATATATATATATATATATATTACTCAGTACATTCTCTATTAAAAAAATTGTAAGAATAAAAGGAGAAAAGAAAGAAAGAAAGAAAGAAAGATCCAACACGCCCGTGCAACACATTGGCATACTTTATGGTTACTTCCAAGTCAAGTCATCTCCACCAATGACCAACCATCCCGTTGTTCCGTTCCTCTCACAAATTTTATTGTTTTTTAATAAATGAAAGCTAAGTAGGATGTGAGTTGACTTGGATTTTAGCATTCACGTGCAAACCATGAAGAAATGATCTCAATTAAAACTCCATTCTATTATTTATACCTTGTTTGACAATATAAGCTTACCAAAAAACCTACACATTCAAACCAACCAAACCCCAATTGTGCAAACCCACCAACATGCCTAAGTAGCAAGTTGAATTTCATTGTATTAGACATTTGGGTTTGTAATTTTAAAAATAACGATTTTAAAATTTGTGATTTAAAAACATATTTTCAAAATATATATTCATTGTCTATGATTTGAAAACGCAGATTCACAATTTTTTAAAAACGTAAAATTTCAAACGATTCGTTTTCGACGATTTTGTTTAAAATTACACTTTTTGCCTACAAAATTACAATGTCAAATGCACCCTTAGACTACTTCCAACTCTCTCTCTCTCTCTTTTTGTGTTGTTTGTTTCTCATGGAAAAAAAAAAAACCTATGCATCCATTCATTAAAACCTTTAGTTTTTCTTTTTTGAAAAAAAATGTTAACCACAAACAACTCCTAAAACAATTTTGATAACAGAATAATAGTTTTGCATTTAGATTTCATATTTCAATAGCCATCTCTTGTTATAAGAAATGACTTATCATATTAGTGTCTAAGGGTACGTTTGATATTGTGATTTCGTAGATAAAATGTACGACTTTAAACTAAATCATAGAAAATGTATCGTTTGAGAATTACGTTTTTAAAAAATTGCAATTTAAAAACGTAGAAAACTTGTTTTTCAAATCACAGGCAGTATGATATTTTTTTGAACACGCATAATTTTAAAATCTCTTAACTGCGATTTGACAAACGCTTAAGTGCGTTTTGAAAAACTACTTTTTTAAATGACACATTTAAAAATTATTATTTTTAAATTATACTTTTTGAAATTATAAATTCAAACCGACCTAAATTAAAAAGATTTATAATTTTCATTTTTCAATAGAAAACCATTGATATCATCGATCCAACCGTACGATGAACCGGGTCCACTCTACTCTTTGCACAAAACTACACTTGAATCGTCACTGCGTGAAAGTACAACACTGCCCCTTGGTAGGTTGCATATGTGGGCCTCACCAAATTCTCTTCCGCCACCTCCTCAAATTAATTGGTTCCCGCGGATCCTCAAAAATAAATTAAAATGAGAAATGTACATATAATTCCCTCAAACTACCACTTCATTGTCAATGTATCCCCCAAACTACCAATTGTGTTAATGTCCCCCCTTAAACTACCAAAAAATGTCAATGTCCCCCTAATAACAAAAATGCCCTTCATAAAATTATTAAAATAAAATAAAAACTAAAAAAATTATTAAAAAAATATAAAATAACAAAAATTTATTCCAAAAAAAAAAAAATTTCAAACTGTTTTTTATTTTTTATTTTTTTAAAAATAATAATTTTCAGTTTTTTTTTTTGGTTTTTTTTTTTCTTTAAAAAAAGGTTGTTCTTTTTTCGTTTTTTTAAATTAATAAAAACTGGTTTTTTTTCATTTGTTTTATTTTTTTTATAAAAATAAATAAATTTCAGTTATTTTTTGTTTTTTCGTTTTTTTTTCTTTAAAACAAATTGTTCTTTTTAGTTTTTGAATTTAATAAAAACTGGTTTTTCCTTCTTTTTTTTTTCATTTGTTTTATTTTATTTTTTTTTTAAAAAAAAGTAAATTTCAGTTATTTTTTGTTTGCTTTTTTAAAAAAATTAATTTTTTTTTTTGTTTTTTTTTTCGTTTTTTTTTTAATTTTTTTAAAATAATTTCTTTTAGTTTTTTTTTTTTTTTTAGTTTTAATTTTTTTAATTTATGAGGACATTTTTGTCTTATTCAAAACAAATTAGGGTCATTTTTGTCTATTTGTTGGTCTTAGGGGGACATTGACATTTTTTGATAGTTTAGGGGGGGACAGTGACACAATTGATAGTTTAGGGGGTACATTGACAATTGAGTGGTAGTTTAAGGGGGTTATGTGTACTTTTCCCAATTAAAATTCAGACATCGGCCGGTGGGCCCCCGCAGCCTCCAAAATTCAACCATCGGAGATTGGGGAACTTCACACTCCTTTGGTTCTTCCGCTCTACTTGTTATTTATATATATATAAGCGAGTAACTCTCCCACTCTTTCTCATTGCTCTCGGATTCAGATTCAATCTGATTTCGCCGACTTTTTCTTCTTCTTTTTTCCTCCGGGAAAGAAGAACAAACAGTTTCTTGTTTTCTCGGGAGAATTCGGGGGAATGGCGGGTGAACGTGGAAAATGGGTGGTGATGGTGACGGCGCAGACGCCGACGAACATAGCGGTTATCAAGTACTGGGGGAAGAGGGACGAGACCCTGATCGTGCCCGTCAACGATAGCATCAGCGTCACGCTTGATCCTGATCACCTCTGCACCACTACCACCGTCGCCGTCAGCCCCGCCTTTGACCGCGACCGCATGTGGCTAAACGGCAAGGTAAACAGACTGAACTGTGTTTGGCTGATGAGAAAATACCTGCTAGTGGTATATTTATCTTTGATGAAGAATGTATTTATGGTTGATGGTTGGATAAAAGTTTATGTATGTTTCATTTATGCTTGGGTTGGCTGTTGACGATATTTAGGAGGAAAAAAGAAATTCTAATTTTAATCGCAATTCTCATCTTTATTGTGCTGAGGAAACCAAATTCTTTGCACAACTGAACCTAATTTAAGCATGTAAAATGAACACAACTTCAAATGTGAAACAAAAATCATTTACATTTTTTCAGCAACAAAATGGAGGATTTTTACTACTATTCTTTTTTCTTTTTTCTTTTCAAATACTGTGATCCTTTTCTTTTTCAAGTTAATTCATCGAGCTTTTCATTTTTGCCGGTTACTGTAGGAGATTTCCCTCTCTGGAGACAGGTACCAAAATTGTCTTAGGGAAATTCGCAGTCGTGCCAGTGATGTTGAGGACGAGGAAAATGGTATCAAAATTGCAGAAAAGGACTGGGAAAAGTTGCATTTACATATTGCTTCATACAACAATTTCCCTACTGCTGCTGGGTTGGCCTCTTCAGCGGCTGGGTTTGCTTGTCTTGGTATACAATCTATTTGCCCAACTTTTTTTTTTTTGGTCATATTTGTGTTCTTTTCTTGTAATATATTCATAGATCAGGCCCCTATCTTTGAGCAGTCATCAGTGTCATCCCTCCAATTTTACGAATGATAATTGAGTTAGTTTTCACGTTCTTCTGAAAATAATGAAATCAGAAGGTTTTGGTTTAATGACAATATGTATGTTATTCCTTCAGTTGAGCCTCACTAAGACGTCTTGATTATGCATATTTATTGATCAATCTATTAATTGTATCTCCAGCTGAAGTTTATTGTGAAAAATGAATGACTGTATTTTCTTTGCCTTTCAAAAAGCCGAACTATCCTACCATCACTTTTCAAAAATTTCACTTCAATTTTTTTTTTTTTTTTTTCTTATGATTTTGGTCTGGACAGAGATTTTTCACCTCCTTCCAAATTTTAAGTCCGTGTTTCTCTTGGTTTTGCACGGACTTTTTTTAACAGGATGACTTTGTTAAACTAAAGTATATGGAGAAATGATAAATGGATAGAAGAAAATCATATATATTAAGATTTCCATGAGCATTACATTATCGAAAAAAGAATCACAAAATCTTACAGAAACTGATGAACTATCAACTAATAAACTAACCTATAGGTGAATTCATGTTCCTGCCACTTTGTTTTGGCATTGTTGTTTCTCAAAATTTTCAGACTGCCAAACTATACACTGTTCGTCAACCTATGGTAATTTTCCTGCAGTTGATTTCAAACGGGCGAATGTATGATTAGAGTGGAATTGATAAATATTACTGGTCCTCGGATACTGCACATAAGTTGGTATTTTCTGAATGAGCTCCAATTTTGAACTTTGTTGATAAAATCCTTTCATTTGACCGAAAAACAACTCTCTGTTCATACACATATTAATTGGTCTTGCATGTCCTAAGAGCAAGAACAATTTAGAACTTATGGTAATTCTCCTGCGGTTGATTTCAAATGGGCCAACCTATATTTACAGTGGAATTGACAAATATTACCAGTCCCCTGATACTGTACATAAGTTGGTATTTTTCGAATGAGATCCAATTTAGAACTTTGCTGGTAAAGACTAGGTTTGTAAATGAAACAAAGCTTTTTCGCGAATCAGTGCATTTATTAAGTCAAACAGAGCTTGGACAAATTTTCAGGCTCATTTATTAAACGAGCCAAACTTGTATAAACTCGTATAACTCAATTTTTATTATTTTTTAACTTTGTAACGAGAACATCTTAAGTATTTAAAAAGATAACAATGAATTCTCCTCGTAATGTAATAGATATAGCTTGAATTATTGTAATTGTGAGTTTTGACATAAATATATGTGGATGTGTGTGTATATGAGTGGGTTTGTGTGTGTGTTTATATTTGTGTGTGTGTGTAGTGAATGTATATACATACCGTAAGACAAACATATAGACTCGAGATTAGATTTTTAAGATTCAAGTTAATTTATCTAATTAAGTTTTTATTTTTCAATACTTTTTATCTTTGGACAACTGCTTATGTTTGTCATGTGATGATTAGTTATCATAATTTTTTTGTTCTTTTTGCCAAATACTAGGTAGGTGGCTTCTCTTGTGTACTTCTTTGTATACATGGGGTGCCTTATGTTTTTAATGATTTCTCACTTACTTATTAAAAAATAATTAACTCAAATAATAGAATTTTAACAATAATTAATTAACAATAAACAATCACGAGATTTACTTTATATATGCAATGAATAAGTTAATTAAGTAGCTTGTGAACAAATTCGAATTCATTCGAAAAATAAATAAATAAAGTTTGAATAGATTATCTAGCTCCATGATAAGTTCGAGCTCGAATTCGACTTGTGTTTGAAAAAACTTAAACAAATTGAGCTTGAACATTCAATACTTGACTCAATTACAGCCCAACATTTGACCAAAAAGCAACTTCTTGTTGTTCATACACACATATAAGTTGGTCTTGCATGTCCTAAGAGCAAAAACAATTTAGTATATGGCTTTTGCTATTTTGTTCTTCTACAACTGGGCTCAACTTTTTCTTTGTTTTTAGCTTAATTATAATGGGGGACCTAAAAGGTCGGAAGATTATTTCAATGACCTCCTGGTGACCGTTACTTTATCTAATTCCTTACCCACTGTAATTGTTTGTATGCATCTGTCAATAGAACTACCATCATACTGCGTTTCTTTGTATTTACTAGATGTAGTATATATGGACACTTATTGTATATAATATTAATACCAACTAAACAATAGAGTACATATTTGTATTACGAATATGTGCATTTTTTTTTTATCTGCCTTGAGAAACCAATTCCCGGATAATTCAGCTTTAAAATTAACATGTTTCTTTCATGATTAGTAATTATATATTAGAGAACATTTTGCTGAGCTATATGTAATTATTGTTTTTACTTGCAGTTTTTGCCCTCGCAAAGCTAATGAATGTGAAAGAAGATCAAAGCAAGCTTTCTGCTATTGCAAGGTATCTCTTTCTTTGTTGATTTATATTGAATTTCAAGGGTTCTAGTTGCTTGGATCGAATGTCTAGTACTTTATATAGCCATCCAAGGATGATTGTGTCATTGGCAATAACTTTTCTTTTTTCCTTCTTTTCTGAATTAATACAGGCAAGGTTCAGGCAGTGCTTGTCGCAGCCTGTATGGTGGATTTGTCAAGTGGATCATGGGAAAAGTAAGTTTATCCTCTTGTGTTCATCGTAGGTTCTTTCTTTCAATAAAGCCTTGCATTTTTTTATGCATTTGGTTCTCAAGTTTTATTTTTTTAAAATTTTATTTTAATCTTGATATGTTAAGGATAAGGATGGAAAAGACAGTCTTGCAGTTCAACTTGCAGATGAGAAGCACTGGGATGATCTTGTTATTATTATTGCTGTGGTATTTCTCTCTTCCATTTTACCTTCTGCTGTGTGAATGAGTTTTCTGGTGAATTTGAGCAGTAGACACACACACGCACACTCATATGTATGTATGCTAGCATGCATGCATGTATAGTAAAAAAATTTTATGAAGTGCCAAAGAGGGGGCAACCCATGCACACTGAAGTATTAGAAGGAGAAGCCCAATAGAAAAAGAAACAGTAAGAAAAATGGAGTTGTGGGCAGTCGCCCTTTTTTCCTTTAATATATGCTGTACTGCTTTGCTTCTAAAAGTTCTTTCCCATTGTTTTGGCTTGCTAATTTCATCTCTAAGTTGCTTATTTATGGCGAGATCCTGTATATGTGTTCAAAACTGTAGACTTTAGATACGATTAAGCTTCACCCTTCTGATCAGTTGTGGTCCATGAACATTATTTTAATTTCTTAATAGGAACTTACCGTCTCAAATGAGTTTCTCTGATCAATGTCAAATTTAGAATTTATGTCTATGAAATCCTTATCTTTCCTACTTGTTTGTCTTGTTTCTACAAGAGATAATTATAATTTGTCAAGTATCATGAAAGTTATTTCTATAGCCTAATTTGCATGCTGAATTATTGTTATTGTACTACTGTTACTACTACTGCTGCTGCTGTATTACTGTTATTATTTTAATCATCATCATCATTATTATTATTATTATTATTATTATTTGATGAGTATCTGCTGTTATATTGCTCCTACTATGCCCCATTGTTTTCGTTATTTCAATCTTTATTTTTTTGATTTTAGGTAAGTTCAAGGCAGAAGGAAACGAGTAGCACCACTGGAATGCGTGAAACAGTTGAAACTAGTTTGCTTTTAAAACATAGAGCAAAGGTACATTTTATTCATCTTTTTCTCTCTTACAAAAGATGTTCATTGTCTTTCATGAAACTAGGCATCCACCAAGGCGCTGCATGTGATAGATGGCTCTCTTTTTTTGTTGTTTGTGGATTAGATGGTTGAGAGATAAGATTTGATTACTTGAAAAGAGAAAAGAAAGGGGGAGAGAAGAGAGAGAAGAGGGGAGAAAGTTTAGGAGAGAGGAAAGAGAGCAAAAAACAGTGGCTAAAATTACTTTGTTACCTTCAGTTACTTGAAAATAAGATATGGGCTTGTTTTGGTATTTTGTATGGAGAGAAAACCAAGAGCGATCAATTTAGGAGTCAACTTTCTATATTACTGTACATTATTTTATATAATCATAAATATTGAAACTTGCATGGTCTTTTTTGGATTTTTTTTTTTTTTTTTTTTTTTTACTGTTTTAAAATTTGAATTTTCACGTACTTTCCCCTGCTGGAGGGCAGGTCTTTTAGGTTTAATTCTCTAAAATTGTATTTGACTTTTGGTATTTGTTCTTTTCCTTTTTTGGAATGCAACAGGAAATAGTACCAAAACGCATACTACAAATGGAAGGAGCCATAAAAAATCGTGATTTTGCATCTTTTGCACAATTGACCTGTGCTGATAGTAACCAGTTTCATGCTGTTTGCCTGGACACATCTCCCCCAATTTTCTACATGAATGATACATCCCATAGGTGAGTTCTGCTCTAGTTTTTTGGTTCTACAGCATCAATTTTTTTTTTCCTTGAGATGCGGCATTAAAATGCTGAACTTAAAATCAGTGAAACAACTATCTTTCAGGATAATCAGCATTGTTGAAAAGTGGAATCGCTCTGAAGGAACACCTCAGGTTTGATTTTCTTTCTCCTATTTCTTTTCTGGAAAGCCTTCATGACTTGTATCTCATAACAGATTGGACCAAGGTGCCTGCGTTGCATATTTCTTTACGAATGATATTTACTATATGATAATCTATAACTTTTCTTAAAAAAAAAAAAGAAAAAACTAAAAACTAAATAAATAAATAAAAAGATTTATAGATGCAGAAAGTTTCTTTGTAATTGAATACTTCAGCATGCATGATTTTATATGTAATTTAATGATAAATGATAATTTGTTTTAACTTAGTAATATATATGATTGACAAAGTAGAGCTTCTACCGTTTGTAGGTTAGAAATTAGTGCTTTACAGAATTTTATGATTCAAAATCAAGCTTGTCATCAAATCACATTGTTATTAGACCTTTTTAAAATTCAAATGTTGGTATCTTTGAAGTACATAAAGACCCTTGCTGTATTTTTGTGTTTTTTTTTTGCATCCTCTGAGTGCTACAAAACGTTCTATAACTACTTACATAAGACATCAGTTCTCAGATTAATTTTTTACGTATAAACAAAGATAAGTCATGAATTGGTTGATTTCATATGGTACCTTTTTGGAAATTTTTCCAAAAGCAGCAAAGGCCTGGAGATGTTATGCTTTCAAATTTTTGTTTTTTCACTTGCTAAAGGAGTCATAAAACCCTCTCATTCACAACAAAGATTTCAGTTTTAGCTTCACGAGTGTTAAATTGCTTCCCAGCCTTGACAGCAATATACTTTTCATTTGATCCCATAATCCTAAAGAATATTAATCAGGCCATGTTCCTTGAGTGATGATGTCATGATTTAAGACTTTGTATCATCCAACCACTTGTTTGAAGTTGTTCCTTTATTTGTCGTTGTCTATGATTTATGTCACTATCAAAAGTATTGTAACCCATATGGTGAAGAAACACTCAAATACAAGCCACCTGGGGTTGGATTAAGGCGTCTCATCCTATTACCGTCAGTAATCACATTGGTTATTTTAATTTTACTTCTGTAGAAATTGTAAAATTTTGTAACGTATGTAGTACCTTATGCCTAGCTATAACGACTCAAGAAAAGCTTTAGTAACATTTGCGTCATCACCCCAAAATGACTAGTCAATTTGGAGCTTATTTGGAGTCACTTTTAAAGTCTAGTTTCACTTCGTAAATAATGTGGAACTTAACACCTACGAGTGTATTTATAAACCACACATGTGGGTCTCATCTTCCCAATATGGGACTGGATTGTTACAATGTCTCCCTCTTAAATTCCTAACGTCATCTTTAGGGCCACATCATGAGGTTTGACAGTACCACATGGGATTAGTAAATTGCTCTAATACCATTGGTAACGATTCAAGAAAAGCTTTTGGTATATTTGCGCTATCACTCCAAAAGGATTAGTCAATTTGGAGTTTTCTTATAATCACTTATAAAGCTCAGTTTCATCTAGTAAGTAATGTGAGACTTAGCATTCATGAGTATATTTATAAATCACATGCTTAATGTGGACTACTTATTTTCTCACTATAGGACTAAGGTGTTATGATAGCCCTTTGGCGCACACGAAGCTTGTTTCTTTCTGACTTGGTGTTTTCAGTCTTCTTGTTGGCTATTTTGAATATGTGATTAAGTTGGACAATTGACAGGTGGCATATACTTTTGATGCGGGGCCCAATGCTGTACTGATTGCGCGTAATAGAAAGGCTGCTACCCTTTTGCTTCAGAGGCTGCTCTTCTACTTCCCTCCAAATTCAGCTTCGGGTTTGGATAGGTAATTAGTAATGACATGACATTGTGTTATGCTTGGTGAAATATCAATGAATAGTCGAACTGCAGACTTGTAGAGATTTTTATTTTTGCCCTTGTGCTTCTTTTGCTTATTCACGTACAGTTTCATCCTTGGTGATAAGTCAATTCTAAAAGATGCTGGGCTTGAGGGGATGAAGGATGTGGAAGATTTGCCACCACCGCCAGAAATCAAGGATAGCATTCCTTCCCAGAAATACAAGGGGGATGTTAGTTATTTCATCTGCACGAGACCTGGCAGAGGCCCAGTTTTGCTTTCTGATAAGAGTCAGGCTCTTCTCAACCCCAAAACCGGGCTGCCTAAGTAAATTTGGATTAATTGTTATCTTGGGCTAATCTTCCTTGTCTCTATGAGCCTGGAGTATTTCAGTCAGATATCTTCTACACTGTGCCTATGCTCATGGTAAGAATTTGCTGCTTGTGTTGCTATGTCATGTAATTGTAATTTTTTTTTTTTTTTTTTTGGTCTCCTGGATAATTTAATAGGGTTTATGCCCTCTCATAGTCTTATGAGACGGTTAAAAATAAGTTTGTATTGTCTTTTGACAATTTCAGCTGTAACTTGGAAGGCTTGAAGTTGTAACTATTTGGGTCTATGCCCGGTAATTGTTTCAATAAGAGTTATCATTTTCTTTTGGTCCAAAAATAGAAAATATTCGTAAAGATTTAGATGATTAAAAAGGGGTTAAATATAAAAAAGTCCCATTAACAACCATTCAATTTTAATAGCCTTATTCTCTTAAAAACTAAAATAAATAAATAAAAAATTGAAATCTAAAAGGTTAAAGAACTTAGAAACTTTTAAAATTAAAATTTTGAACTAAAAAATATAGAAAAAATTAAAGGGGTGGCTGCCGGTTGGGTGAGCCACCCCTTACCACTTCTGGGTGGATGCGGTTTGCAAGTGGCGCGCGGCCATCTCCATGGGCTAGAACCGGTAGCTACCCATTCCCCTCTTTTATTATTATTATTATTATTTTATTTTCTATTTTTTTAAAAAATAATAATAATAATAATTTTGTTAGTTTAATGTATTTGTATTTAATTACTAAGAGTGACGTGTCGCCATCTTATTGGTGTTGGCGTTGCACCAACTAGCCAAAATGGTTTTGACTCTTCCGGTCACTATTTAATTGCAATTGATTCTGCTGGGACTGGTGTCCAAAACTCCAATTGCATTGATATTGCTTTTCTATAATTGTATAATATTGAACATTGTGATATATATTATTGCTTTACATGTACATATATGTTTGAATATTTTCATATGGTATACGTGTAACATTCATAAATTACATTGTATTTAATTAAGGTGTGAGTAATGAGACTATCACACAAAAGATCATAGTCATAGGTCCTTAGAATTTATAAGTGATTGTTCGTAGCCATAAATAGAATTGGGAAATCCATATAGATTATAACATGTCAACCTTAACGATATATCTTAATAAGTAGAAGTAGGAAGAGCTTCGGATTGATATGTTAGCGTAAGTGCAAGGTAGTGCCATGCACTGAACGGACTACCTAAATCATCATTATTTCAATTGTGATTAAGAATGATGTACGTGCACGACGACTAATAACAGTTACTCTAAATCTTGAGAAGATTGTGAACTCAGATGTTGGTCCAGAAATAAAAAATATTCGTAAAGATTTTGATGATTAAAAAAGGGTTAAATATAAAAAAGTCCCACCAACAACCAGCTAATTTTAAAATAGTCTCATAAATTTTCAAGTGTACTAAAGTGACTCATCAAACTAATAAGGCGTGCCAAAAATGTCACCTTTTTTTTTTTTTTTTTTTTTTTTTTTTTTTTTTTAAATTTTATAATAGTCTTATTCTCTCAAAAACTAAAATAAATAAATAAAAAAAATGTTTTACTTAAAAAAAAAAATCTAAAACGTTAAAGAAATTAAAAACTTTAAAAATTAAAATTTTTTAATTAAAAAAAAAAAATAGCGCACAGCCATCCACAAAGGTGGTGGTGGCCTTTGGGCCACCCCTAGATTAGGCTAGGGGTGGCCGCGAACAACCCTCGACCACCTCTAGGGTGGCGCGCGGCCAACCCCATGGGCTGGGGTAGCCATCCCTTAACTTTTTTCTATTTTCAATTTTTTTTTTAAAAATAAAATAATATTGTTAGCTTAATATATTTGTATTTATTTATTAAGAGTGACATATGTCGTCATTTTATTGGCGCTGACGTGGCACTTAACGGAATTTGTCAATTTTTTTAACAAAATTTGACTTGAGGGAGTGATTTGTATTTTTTTACATACCATTGAGACCTTTGAGTTCATTTTGATATCACAAAGAGTTAATTGTAAATTAGGTAAACAACATGAACTAATTTTGTATTTTTTTTTTTACTAAGAGTGACACATGTCATTATTTTATTGGTGCTGACATAGACATTGATAGAATTTGTCAAGTGTTTTGACTGCAAGGACTAATATATGCGAGCTACGGGTCATGAATATGCAATATTCAATGCTCATCAGTTACCCTAAATCCTGACAAGATTGTGAACTCAGATGTAAAGTGTAGGTTACTTTAATGTACAACAATGAAATCAAATCGCTTGTCAACACTTCTGTGCGTTAGGTGGCTCCATATAGCATTGTTGGAAGACTTTCTTCAAGAAGGAATCCAACTCCTTTGTCACGAAACAAAGCGATAAGGAATCTTTCCATTGATGTAGATTTATTGGGAATTATTATCCTAAAGCTTGGGCCTGAGTGTTTCGATAGTATTTACCGAAGCTTTGTTTTGTGCAAGGTGAGATGAAAATCTCACAAGGTACAAAAAAGATAAATTATGTAATTGAATCAGGAGTATCAATAAAAAGAGATAGTGAACTAAGTAATGGTGTATTGACTTTGATTTGAATACGGAATGATTCAATGGAGGGGTAATATGTGATAAATAAGTACGTCGCGGGGATTGATTCATTAATTTGAAAATACATATTAAAGTATAGTCATATTTACTTAGTGGAATCAATTGTGATTAAATAGGGTTGTGTGATATTGTTAAAGACCTATTTAAAGCTAATTGTACTTTTCCCTTTAGGTGTCCCTCTTTGAGCTGATATAAATTAACCACATCCTATGTGTCTCGGTTATGTATTAATTTATTTGGATTGTTTTATTTGATAAAACATAGGCCAAAGAAATTTGATTCATATAAGGCTCATTACTTAGAAATGATTGGGCTTAGAAATTAATTTTCTATAGGTTTAAGTCATTAAAAAGCTATGGGCTTAGGAATTAATTCATATGGGCTTAAGCAATTAAAGAGGTATGTGCTTAGGATACGCTATAACTTTTTTCTATTCTTTTCTTATTTGAAAATTTATAGAAAAACCCAGAATTCGTTAGTTGTATTTTGATGGAATTATTTACAAAAGGGAGAGATGAAAGTCACAATGAATGAACTATGTCTTGTCAATCTTTTGGGGTAGTTTGGGCACCTCCCACCCGATTTGGACAAAAGTGGCTTTGGCCACCCTTTGATTTGTTTGTTTATATATATATATATATGAGACAAGGAACCCCTCTAAGGTAGGGCACTTCGTGTACCAATCTGTGTTGGATAAACCTCGGACACGTGCAAAGCGTACCTTAAAAATATATTGATGCATATTTATAAAGTTTTGGTATCTATATTTTTTGTGATACAAATATTGTTTTATATAATACTTCATCTCCTTTTGTATTATGTTTTTCATTTTATTTTATTTTATTTTTATATAGTAAAAACATAGTATATAAAGAGAAAAAAAAAAAAAATTGTCATTGTCCCCCCCCCCCCCCGCCCCTCAAAAAAAAAAAAAAAAAAAACAAAGAACTGCTAGCTCTACCACTAAAAGAAATCAACCTAAATTTTCATAAGAGAAAAATATAATTTAGCCCCCCAAACTACTAAGCCTTGCACTCTGGTCCTCAAAACTACCAAAATCTTTGAAAAAGACCCATTTTGATGAAATTTTCCCGTAATACCCTTGCCACATGTCATTTTTCAATTAAAAAATAATTAAAAATTTGAAAAAATTCAAAAAAAAAATTAAGAAAAAATTCATTAAAAAAAATAAATAAAATAAATAATAATAATAATAATAATAATTTTTATATAAATATTAAAAACTAAAAAGAAAAAAAACTATTTTTTTTTTTTTTAAAAAAAATATTGCGATTGATCGGAGGACGTGCTACTTCTTTCCAGCATCGTTATTGGGCACGATGCACGCCTACAGCTCAGTGAACTTGTCCTCGTCTCTCTAAACGCGGACATGGCTAATTTCTTATCCTTCGATGATTATGATATTGATTTTTCGAAGGTTATGAATGATTCCAATCTAAATTTTGTTTTGTTACAAACGACGAGCAAGTCTATCATCGTTGTGGAATACCTCAATCAGTTTCTGACAGAGAAATGGGCGTTGACTGGAGGGGTGTCGAGAATATCAGGTTGAGGTTGGAAAATAACGCCACCCCAAACACCCATCTTTTTTTAAAAAAATAAGAAATAAAATTTTAGTTTATTTATTTTTTGAATTTTTTTTTTTTATTTTTTAATTGAAAAATAACACATGGCCGGAATATTATGGGGATATTTCGCCAAAAGGGGTCTTTTTCAAAGGTTTTTGTAGTTTGGGGGGTTAGAGTGCAAGCCTTAGTAGTTTGGAGGGCCATCCAGAAAAATGATGGTAGTTTAAAGGGCTAAATTATATTTTTCCTTTTTCATAATCTGATGTAATTTTTGCTTCACTTCAAAAGGATTGATGATAAGGAACAATAGTGTGGAGCCATTATGGGCTGTAGAAGACTACCACTACCAAAAAAAAAAAAAAAAAGAAGGAGCAATTAGTGACGTGTGAATAGTAAATCACTTTTTCCCACGTCACAAATTAGTGATGTGTCACTATTTGACACGTTACTAAAATATTCAGTGACGTGTGAAATTTTACACGACACTATAATTTTTGCAAATATAATTTTTTTTTAAAAAAATATATTAAATTTTAAATCATTAGTGACGTATGACAAAGATAGATCACTAAATAGTGACGTGTTGGTTTGACACGTCACTAAGTAGTGACATATCAATTTAACACGTCATTGATTTAGTGGCGTGTCAATTCGACTCATCACTAAATCAGTGACGTGTCAAATTGACACATCACTATTTAGTGATATGTTAAATTTACACATCACTATTTAGTGCATGGCGTGTCAATTTAACACGTCACTAATGTAGTGACGTGTAACTTTCCCACGTCACTAACTAGTGACGTTTTATTTTCACAAGTCACTAAATTATTGACGTCCTAATTTTATATATATACATTTCGGTTTGATTTTTGACGAAATTTAACACATTACTATTTTAAATAGGGTTAGGGTTATACATATAAATAGTATATACTAAATATAACTACTCATATTTTGGTTTATTGCATTATATATATATATATATAGGGTAAAGGTTATACTTACACACACACATATATTAAAATGATGTGTACGCTATATAGTAAATGGAACATATAAACTTAGTATGTTAATTACTTAATATGTTATATATTAGTACAATTAATAACATCTTATATCACTATTAACTAATCATTATATTATATGATCTAAGTAATATAATCAAAATTTAGATAATATATATGTTCATCTAATTTAATATTATGCCATATGATCATATGCTCTAAGAGTTAAATAAGCTGGGCATTTT
Organism: Alnus glutinosa; assembly: GCF_958979055.1. Lineage (NCBI taxonomy): Eukaryota > Viridiplantae > Streptophyta > Magnoliopsida > Fagales > Betulaceae > Alnus > Alnus glutinosa. Next base: position 9,253,013 of record NC_084895.1, read on the forward strand.
GGCTTCTCGACATGTTATTAATTGAAAATCTCCAGAATAACACAATTTTGTACCACGATGAATAACAAGATAATCATAAACAGTCACTTCTAAGTGGCATTTCACTTAATTTGTGATTATAATAAGCAGAATGTTTATACTATATATATAGTATCGGTTCAGAATCATAATTGCCGGCTTTCAAAGCCTACCACGACATAAGTTATAACACAAGCACTATAAACTTAACATGAGAAAATTGACAATATATGAGAATAACATCCTTCCAAAGTTAATCAAAGACACATACATCAGACAAAACCTTCATCCTCTCGTGTGGCTTTTGCCTTTATTAACATTATTCCTAGTGCATTAGTCTAATCGATCGTGATACAATCAAATGATCGATCAAACTTGACACAATTGAAGGTTTGATCAAATATTTTATTCATTGAAGTGTATCGGTCCGATCTATTGTGATACGAATGTTCGATCTAACGTGCGATCGATCATGATAGGATCATAGGATCGATAGAATCATCCAATCGATCCTGGTGTATTACTCCGATCAATCCTAGTGCATTAATCTAATCCATTGTGATACGATCAAATGATCGATCAAACTTGACACAATTGAAGATTTGATCGAATATCTAATTCATCGTAGTGTATCGGTTCGATCTATTGTGATACGAATGTTTGATCAATCAAATTTGACAAAGTGAATATTCGATCTAACGTGTGATCGATCATGATAGGATCATAAGATTGATAGAATCATCCAATTGATCCTGGTGTATTACTCCGATTGATCCTAGTGCATTTGTCTAATCGATCGTGATACAATCAAATGATCGATCAAATGTGACACAATTGAAGTTTTGATTGAATATCTAATTTATTGTTGTGCATCGGTCCAATTTATTGTGATATGAATGTTCGATCAATCGAACTTGATACAATGAATGCGATCGATCATGATAGGATCATAGGAAAATAAAAAACGACTCCAAACAAAAATATGAACTAATTAAAAAATATATATATATATATATTAACTTGAAACAAAAATTAGATTTTATTTTATTTTAATAAAAAACCAAAAAAAAAAACTTATATTTTATTTTTTAAATTGAGAATAATCTCAGTTGATTAATTTGTTATTTATTATTATTTTTTTATTTATCTTTTCTCGAAATAGAAATATGAACTCATTTTTAAAAAAAATATTAGATTTAATAATTTTAGAAATCAATCTTTTTGTATTTTTTTTTAAAAATTATTAACAGAATTTTTGTCATATAGCAAAAGAAATAGTTTTTAATTTTTTAATTTTTTAATTTTTATTTTTAGATTTAATTTTTATATTCAATTGGAGCTTTTTTGACAAAAACGATTCTAACCGGAATCGTTTTCTCCCAAAACGACTCCGTTTTGGGGGGCACGAGCGGTTTGTGTCCTCCACCCACGCCCCTTGTTTTTTTTCAAAAATTTTCAAACTCCTTTTTATTCTTCTTCGAGTCCTTTCTCCCCTGAGTAATGATAGGCAGGGGCCATCTTGCCGGCCCCTGCCCGGCCCTTTCCTACGTGGAAAGGGCCATTTCAGTTTTAGTTATATATATATATATATATATATATATATATATATATATATATATATATTTTTTTTTTAAAAAAAAAAAAAAAAAATTTCAAATTTCGAAATTTCATCAAAACCAGTTCTGAAACCTCATTTTCCCATTTTCTTCATTCCAGAGCTTCCCCCCAAATTTTTCCCTCCCTCTCTCCATCTACCCATTTTCTTCCCACCGTCGACCACCAAGCAGAACCCGCCACCCCCGTTCTCCACGCACGACCCGCCACCGTCGTTCTCCATCTTCGGCCAACTCCGTCGTTCTTCCAGTTCCGGCCAATACCGTCGTTCTTCCATCTCCGGCTGTCTTCCATCTCCGGCCGTCTTCCAGTTCCGGTCGTCTTCCATCTCCGGCCGTCTTCCAGTTCCGGCGGCCGTGCGAAACCAGTGCAGTACGTCTTCTTCTCTGTAACCAATTTTTTGGTCCCCAAAACCACTACAAACGGCCACCGTCGTTCTCCATCTCCGGCCAAAACCCAACCACCGTGCGATCTCCATCTCCGACAGAACGACCGCCGACGAGGTCCCCCAGTTCCAGCGACCCATTTCCGGCTCTGGTACCGATCTCCCCCATTTTTGCGTTTTTTCAGTTGTTTTCAGATTTGCTTTTTTTAGTTCCTTGCTGTGATTTGTGTTGTTCTTCTATGCTTTGTTGATCTGTCGTACCATTTTCTTTTTTCTTTTTCTTGTATTGGTGATGGATGTGTTGTTGATGTCTGCCCAATTGTTATAGCTATGCATATTTATGCCACATGATTTTAGTGTGCATTCTCCTTTTATAAGAAACTGAAAAGAAAAATACTAGACAGACATTTTTTTTTTTTTTTTGTGAAATTCGTTTTTAGTGATTACACGCTTGAGCCCCGAAGTCGAAGGTAAACATAAAACCAATTACCAATTGTTAAAATTGAGTCTTGCGCTATCATTTTGTGGTTAACACCAATTCTTTTGGAAATTGGATTGTAAACTGGAAATTGGATTGAGATGATGGAATTGATTTAGATGAAAATAAGACTCTAACAGGTGTTAGAACATTTTTTTGGTCAGATATTCGACCATCCAGAGGGGGTATTCTTCACTTGGGTTGTTTTTGGGTGTTTTGTAGAATTCTTTGGAAGGAGTATATGACCTTTGAAGTTTCGTGTTATAGTGGGGTTCCCCAGGTGAAATGGGCTTTCTGTACATCTGCCTACTAGCAATAGATGGCCAGATCATGGCTGACAAGCTAACTGCTAAACACCACATGCACGATCAGATGATCTGTAAGAAAATGCAGAATTCTGAGAAGCATATATATGATCATACAGCTCAGTTTCTGCTCTTCATTTACTTCCCATGTTTGTGGTTGAATATTAAACAAGCACCATATCCTGCATGCAGCCCCATCGATGACTTTTCTTACCACTCAACAGCTCATCTTTGTTCGGCTTCAATGTATGGCGACGTGTTATTGTTTTCCATCTTAATTTATTCATTTGTTGGTGGTAGTTGAAATCGTCCTTGTACTTGATCGAAGAATTAATAAAGTTTCCATGTAGAAATAAACCATGTACTTGATAATGCTGTAGACATTAGATGGCCTTTACTCTTCTCTAATGGCAGACATCAAATGATGCTTGAAACAACTGCAACCGAGCAGGGCATGTACATAGATTGCACAAGGTTGCCAAACTGACAACCTGAATAAATCAAGAGTGCTTGTAAGCTCTTAGTTCATATGCATGAAAGATGGTCAAATAATCCTACAGTTTAGTTCAAGCATTGCAGGGAACAAGGGCTGTGGAATTCAATGTCTGTGTTGTGTGAAAAAGCCTTTACAGCCAAACTTGTTAGCCTTGTTCAACAATAGAATTGTATCTTAATTTTGCATATATTAGCCTTGTTCAACAATAGAATGTATTGACTTACAGCTTTGTTGAATATCTATTCAGACTTACAGCTTTGTGGTCATATATTGAATGTTGAGCTTTGTTGAATCCTGTTAATTTCTATTCAGAAATACAATTGGAAAATTTTATTCATCAACTTCTTGGTTAACTTAGTGAGTAGCCTGTAATATTATGGTCCAAATGGCAATTTTTTACATCAATTTATTCAGTTTTTCAACTATTTATTTTTGTATGTTTTTTCTTTCCAGGCAAACTAGTGATCCTAGAAGTGGCTTTGTCATTGTGGAGAAGGGATAACTTAACTATGTTGATCTGGTTGCTTTGCGTAGAAGTGGATTTGTTCAACACCAGTTTCAATTTCTATTTTGAAACTTTTTCTATGTAAATTTGGATTTCACTTTATGTATACCGCATTCCTTTAGATTTACACACTAATATTGTTTTAATCCTTGTCTGAAAATGGATGTGCCCAAACACTCTTAATCAATGTGATGGACAAAGTCTCCATGTACATTATCTAGGCTTCAATGATGTATTTCATTTTTCTTCAAGCTCATGGACGGGCTGGAAAATCTCAAGAGAAGATTTCTCAAGGAGATGGGTATTTCAGAATATATCTACTTAAGCCAGCAGTCGGAGGTACCTTGACAATGCAGTGGTTTGACCTGTTGTTGATCAAATCAGTCCAAGAGTGACTCATAAGTACTGATGTTTAAAGTCTCTATCTCGTTATGATCTGAAAGTTTTTCGGGTTTGTATATTTGATGTAAATACTTGGAGTTTCAAAGCCAATAAGGTCGTGTCATTTTTTGTTCGACATTATTAACCTGTTCTGTTTTTTTTTTCTTTTTTTAGTGGGTAGGGTGGGGGTTTGCAGTAGAAACAGTTTAAATTTTCTTAGCAACTCTTGTGAGTCAAGAGTCTTGAATTTGCAATTATGACTATGGAGGTGGGATTGAAGCTAGATTCTTTGACAATTTGTGATTCTTGAGATCTTGAATTTGTGGACAATAACTTCAATTTATGTAAATCTAGTCACTGCTCGTCCCTAAGTAGTTGGGGTAAAAAATATTTAGGTTCTGTTGAGTGTTTAATTTTTGTTATATTCTGAAATTAGCATTTTTGTGTTAATTTTGGTATGGACCACATAATTTTTGTGTTATATTTTGTCGTTAGTAGTTTATGACATTTTTGCTGACCATTTTTTTTTCATGCAGAAAGTCAGTGATTGTGATATTTTTGAATGGGTTGATAATGAGATGTCTGGATACGAGAAGAGATTAGCGCAACATCTGAAAGAGATGGAGGAGAGAAGACAGGCTGACAATGACAAAGTTGAGGAATTAATTGAAAAAAAAAATGCAAGGAACAATTGGCGCAACATTTGAATGAAATAGAGGAGAAAGTTAAGGAATTGATTGAAAAAAAATGTAAGGAACAATTAGCGCAACATAATGGGAAGATGTTTCGTGTTTTGTTATTAGTTGTCATTTTGCTTTTAGCCTTTTATTATTGTAGTTATAGTAACCTAGACATATTAACTTGATGTTAAAATGAAATTATGGAAACAATTCAGTTGTATGAAACTTTTTTCTGCTTGTACGAATTTCCTAAATGTATGTTAAACTCAGATTTAAGGTCTGGTTTGATAACCACTCAGAATGGATAGATTTTCTAGTGGCTGGATTGTATGGAACTAGGATTTATGTATACCATTTGTATTTTCTGGACATAAAATTGTCATATATAGTTCATATGTACATAAGTGATCCAGGAAAGATGTCGTAACTTATGAGAAGAGTGATAACAAGCAATGAGATGGTTAATCAAGTGTAGAATGATTTGTTTCGAGGTGCATATGTTGTTCAATCAATGAAAAGAAAAAATAGATCCAGAGGCGAGACTTAGCCTCTCAATTTTTTCTTCTATATGTGATAGGCTAAAAATCCAAGAGAGAAAAAATAGAAAATGAACATAACATATGTAGCATAGATGCAGAGGCGAGACTTAGCCTCTCAATTTGCTTAACATACACTAAACTCGACCCACTTGTTAATCCATGCATATAATTAAACAAAAATGTAGTCAGCCTAACCTATTTGTAGCTAGGTTCTCTTTCATTTTCTCATTTTATCATCCGTGGATGTTCTCTGTAACAAAAAAGACCACTTGTTTCTTTGTCACGCAGAAGAAAGAGGAAAAGAAAAAGAAAAAAGAAAAAACCAAGACCCCATCATTTAGGTTTTGATTGCTGCTATATATCTTTAAATATATATACATATACAATTAACAACTAGATGGGAAAAATAAGAAGCCAACATAGAGGAGTAACTCAAGTGTCCGTGAAAAACTGAACTATCCATAAGATAATTTACTACAAAAAGTGAAATCCAAATTTACATAGAAAAAGTAGGAAAATAATGTAAAAACTGGTGTTGAAGCTCCTGCTTGCTCAATGTTCGATTCATATCTTTATCAAGGGCAAGAAACAAGTCTGCATAAAGAATTATGGTGCAGTTAGCCACATGAATATCACAACAGTTTTAAGTACTTCAAACACATCATAACATTTATTTTGAGATTAACAACAGCAAAAGATACCAGCTCTTGCTGTTGTTAACCTTTTACAAGTCCTATCATTTACAAGTATATATATATATATATATATATATATGCTCTAATTCACAAAGGTCTGTATAGTATATAATTCACAAAGGTCTTCAATATAAATCAATTTACAAAACACATACCTGCTTCTCATTGCTTTTCATTTCTGGAAAAGGCCAGTTCTACCTGACATCAAAGAAGCATCTTTCATGAGAGTTAAAATTCTCCCCGGAAAATGGAAATATGAATTCTACATAAACAGTAACAATAGAATAAGCAGTGAAAACAAGGATTCTAAGATCCACATTTTTCACAAATAATGCTTGAAAAATCATTTAAGATCCATTGGATGCATTTGTAACTTACAACCAAGAAAAACTGAGGAAAAAAAAGAGAGGAGAAAGATGCACATATCTATTACAAAAGTAGACAAATTTTGATGACAATAAGCCTATAACATCACACCTCGTATTCAGCAATTATATAGGAAAATTTCTACAAATTTCACAATAAAGCAGGCCACCTATTTGTTTTGAGATTATCCATTTACCAATTTAGGCATGTTGCTCCCACTATTATTAGATTGATTAAATCTAGCCATTCTTATAAATACAGCAAAGAATATATGCTGTTATTGACAAGGATCCAGGAGTATTGCCATGAAATTTTGCATAGGATAACCAGGAATCGCGTAAAAGAACACACTATGGCAGGTTAAGGACGAGTTATATCAAGCCAACCACAATTTGAACCTGACTAAACTCTGCCCTCAACAAAAAAAATATGGACTCAAATAAGGATAAATGCAAATGAGTGTATACAGCATGGGAAAGCAGTATTGCTGAACTTCTATTGGGCTTTCTCATTCCTAGTTGTCTAAACTTCTCTAAAGCCAAACTAAAGCCTTTTCGTTATGAACCATGAATTGCATCAATCAAAATGCAATATCCTACTCCTTTAGTAGCATCAATTCTACAACAAAACTGTAAATGAGTTTAGTGCCTCGACAGTGAGAAAACCAGCATGAAAAATAATTAATCACGAGAACAAAAAATCTGCACCCCCGGTTCAAGGATCTAGAAGCTCAAGCTTTTGGGTATTGGCTTTTCAAGAGTTTGGAACAAGGGAATAATGACCAAGAATCAGACATCCCATTCTGAAGATCATGTTCGATAGGGGTTTTTCGGTTTACAATCAAGGTTTCACAATCCACATAACACAAACATGTAAGAAGGCACTTTATAACCAGAAACCCAATAGCAAAAAACCACAAATCACAGCAAGGAACTAAAAAAAAGCAAATCTGAAAACAACTGAAAAAACGCAAAAATCGAGGAGATCGTTACCAGAGCCGGAAATGGGTCGCTGGAACTGGGAGATCGCACGGTGGTTGGGTTTTGGCCGGAGATGGAGAAAGACGGTGCGGTGGCCGTTTGTAGTGGTTTTGGGGACCAAAAAATTGGTTACAGAGAAGAAGACGTACTGCACTGGTTTCGCACGGTCGCCGGAACTGGAAGACGGCCGGAGATGGAAGACGACCGGAACTGGAAGACGGTCGAAGATGGAAGACAGCCGGAATTGGAAGAACGACGGAGTTGGCCGAAGATGGAGAACGACGGCGGCGGGTCGTGCGTGGAGAACGGCGGTGGCGGAAAGTGCGTGGTGGTCGACGGTGGGAAGATTTTGGGGTAGATGGAGAGAGGGAGGGAAAAATTTGGGGGGAAGCTCTGGAATGAAGAAAATGGGAAAATGAGGTTTCAGAACTGGTTTTGATGAAATTTCGAAATTTGAAATTTTTTTTTTTTTTTTAAAAAAAAGAAATATATATAACTAAAACTGAAATGGCCCTTTCCACGTAGGAAAGGGCCGGGCAGGGGCCGGCAAGATGGCCCCTGCCTATCATTACTCTTTTTCCTTTTCTTTCTTCCTCTCTTCTCTCTGATTCTCTCGCACGACCTCCTCTCCATTTCACGCACACACTTGATGAACCGAGAGAGAGAGAACCCGTGTGTGGAAGATGGGTTTTTGGCCGTGGGTGGTGCGATTTTTGGAGATGTGGTGGCTGGGTCACCTTCGTGGCGTGGAGGCAGCAGCTAGGGCAGTGGGTTCCGGCCTTGCTTCGGTGAGATTTCTCTTTCCCTAGTCTTTGATTTGTTTAAATCTCTCCTTTGATTTTCTGTGTTGGCCGATTGAGAGTATTGGAGCTTCAATCGATGCTTTTCCTTGAGTTTGAAGTAGAGTTATGGTGTTTTAGTGATTTTTGGTGGGTGTTGACAGAATGGGTCTTCCTCTTTGTGTTTGGTTACAACCGGTTTGATGTTTCTGGACAGGGTACCATGGAGCTATCTCAACCTACTTCCCAAATGCCCAACGCTCCTTTGATTGGCATCATCCAACCAAGAAGAGAAGAGACGAAGAAGAAGAATGAAGAAGATGGAAGAGCAAATCCAAAGGGGGTTTTTTCGGTCATCAAAGGAAATCAAGCAAGGTGAGTTAATCTTGAGCTTCTCTTGATAATTATGAGATTCCCATCCGGTTGAAGCTTTTTTTTTTTTTTTTTTTTTTTTTTTTTTTTTTTTCTTTATGGTAATTGGTTGATTTGGTTAATTTGGTATGTTGATTTTGTTATAGCTGAATGGGTATATATTTTGAAATCTTGATGGGTACTCTTATTTGACCGATTATAGTAAGAATTGGTGGGTTGTTTTGTTTAATTTCGAAAATGAGTAAGATTTTCTAGGTGTTCTCTTTTAAGATGACTGATTATAGTGTTGTGGAACAAGTTTTTATGTCGTAAATTTTCTGGGTAGATGGGTTTTTTTTTTTTCTACCTTAGCCGTATGGCATACTACAATTTCTATTAATTGGTAATGAGACTTGGAAACAAACCTTTTATGATACTACAAAAGGATTAATATTGGTTCTTGATGATGCAGGCTGACTTCATGAACATGCCATTTCCTGACAATCATGCTTCTGTTGCTCCACTGGAACTAAACCGCATTGCTGGAGTGGACAAAACCTGCAATTTTGTGAAGGTTGGTTGACAGAGTTCATGTTTATGTTATCAATCCTTTTTTTTTTTTTTTGAATTGACAAATCGATCTTAGTATTTCATTGCAGCAGTGCAGCAGTGCATCTGTTAATGTGTTTATTTTTTATATTTGCAGCTATTGCCACGGTCGTTACTCTAGCATAAATTTTGAAAAATAATGGATTGGCTATTGAGAAGAGTAATATTTTCTGTCTTCTGTATATTTGGAGCAATATAAAATAGAAATAGAAATAATAAAAAGATATAATGATAATTGGTCTAAAACCATCCGGATGAATCACAAAATAGGCAAAGTAAACCAACTGAACATTTATCAGTCATCCGTCCAAGAAAAAGAAAATCATTAGCTTTGGCTACTATGCCAATTCTTAGTGGAAAACATTTACATTATACAGCAAAATGAATAAAGTTATACCCATCTCTTCATTTTCTTATCAAAGATGCCTGGGCCGTAAGTTGACATGAACATGTCAACAAGAAGGGGAAATTGCATCAATACGAATAAGGTGACAGGTACAATAGCCAAACAAATGACAGGAATGGTTATCCATGAATATTGTTCCTGTAGCATAATGAAAAGAGCAGTAGAAAAGGCTATCATCATGGCTGCAATGGAAAAGAAAAGAGTGGAAAGTCCTAATGATCATCTTTCTTGGCAAGGATTCAAGGAAATCGTCTTCTGCATAGCGTGATGTTAGGATTCCCAAAAACATCATGACAGAAGTTGTGGATGAAATGAGCGATAAGGCATCGGATATTATAAAGAGCATGAACAATCTTTCATCTAAGAATATAGGGAATCCAGTATCTTGTTTGTTACCACCTGGAACAGTAAAGGCTGCAGCAAACATAATAGTAATAATGAGAGCCCCTACTACTGTACAAGAATTTGCTGTGTCCTTCATCCATTTTTCTCCTTCTTTCTTCAAGTCTATGTGGTTCTTTGTAAACAATTCCCTAGGAGTCAAACCATCAGTGTTCGAATATTCCTTATACCTGGGAACAGAAATACTTTCCACTTCCTGCATTGTTGATTTAACTCTTATAAGTCCCACGTTATTTGAAAACAAATAAAAAAATTATACTTCCTCAAAATTACACTTAAATTAAAATGTCCCCCAAACTTTGAAGAGTTTCAATTGATCCCGCAAACTACCTAGCCATTTACATAGTTGCCTCCGTTAGGATTTCTAATTAGAGAGATGTTACACATCAATCTCTTTTATAAATTTGTCATTTAATTTGTGAGAACCATATGTGGGTTCATACACTTAATGGTGGATTCACAATCTCTTATACAGAAATGAACAAGAGATGGTTGGGATTGTTGATGAAAACAAAAAGTTTCTCATTTCATTACATCTGACGTAAAAATTAATACCCCTGCATCACATAAAAATTTTTTAAAAAAAAATTATGAAGCAAAACCCATTGCTAGGTTGTGGGTCTTCATCCATGGCTAGTGAAATTTTTTAGTCGAAGCACATAATCTTAGTTTTAAAGAAATGATAGGGGTATAATAGACATTTTACTTGCTTTCTATCGTATTTAATGGAAGAATTTAGGGCTTGTTTGGTTTTGCAGAATAGACTCCTAGAATGACTATTTCTATGGAATAACTATTTTTTAATTTGGTAGGGATTTATTCCCCTTAGGAAGAGGAATACCCATTCCTTTGATAAATGAGAAGAATCGCTATTCTTTAAGAAATAGACAATGTTTTTTGAAAAATAAAAATAAAAGTAAAATAAAACGTTGAATTGCTGTGGGTGTCTGGCCACCCATTGGGGTGGCTGGCTAGTCACAATAGAACCCTGAGGTGGCCACACAACAGCCAAGGTACTCTGGGGGTTGTGCGAGCATCCTTAGTGAATTTACGTGTGGCCTAGGCACCTTTGATTTGCGTCAGGCCAACCTCAATTCTTGTTAGGGTGGCCGCGACCACCCCCAATGGCCGATAAACTTGAAAGTGAGACCCTTCACTCCTACTCAAAACATCGCATGCATTGAAAAACTATTCGATAGGTGTTGCGGCCACCCTTGGGTTTTTTCTGTTGGTAGCTGTTCACCCACAACAATTAAATTTCTTTTTTTTTTTTTTTTTTTTTTTTTTTTTTTTTTTAAGTTTTAGAAAAAATAAAACAATCATGTAGGGGTTTTTTAGTAATTTTAATTCAATTCCAATTATGGCATATCTTTTGTCACTAAATTAAGAAATATGAATAACTTTTACGTTCCACACTCATTTATTCTTAGTAATAACTATTTATTTTTCATAATTGAATATTCATTTAGTGTACCAATTGCAACTTTTTAGAATTTGAGAGAACATTGCAATTTTGGTATAAAGCTTGAGAGGGATAAGAATGTCTTGAAAGGAAAAAAAAAGAAAAGAAAAAGGAGGCTATTAATATATAAACTTAATACCCAATAGGTAGGAAGAGTAAATATTAACATTAAAGCTCAATACGTAATAAAACAAATTAAAAAAAAAATGTGAATTATTAAGACAAAATGAATATCAATTAAATTATCAGTTATCCAAAGTCTTAGACTTATAAAAAGGTTAAGCATCATTATCCCAAGAACTTGAACTTTATTTACAGTATTTGTTATTTTATTTGTTTGTTTGTGTTGTAATCACTAAAGCATTTATAATCCTATTCGTCATCTATACTCTTAACATTCATGCAGAAAGGTCTCCAAGGGGTAGTTCAATCGGCTGGAGACCATGCCTCACGAAGCGGAGGTCACTTGTTCGAATTCCCCCTCCCCCTCTTTTGTGGACATGTCAAAAAAAAAAAAAAAAAAAAAAAATTAATGCAGAAAGATTTATGTGCAGTTTGGGTACTTACATATCTCGTTAAATGATATAATATCCCTAATAAGCCCCAATTGAACTAGCCTCTGTCTTCATCCTTTCATTTGTTGGGAAAAAAACTTCTCTCAAGCCACTCACCAGACATGTTGTCTAAGCAACCGTTCAAAATGTTTAGAGCTTCATTAATAAGCTTGCCATCAAAATGGATCTTACTCCTAAACCATTCCACTTCAGCATTAAAGTTTTGTTGATGGTTGGGGAACATACAGGGTGGCTATCCACTCTCACAAACTATGTCTATGTGTTTCTCCTAAAGGTCAAATCATAGTTTTCTCAAAAATTTGAATTTCGTCATCTTTCCTTGGGCAAATCCAGCTCTATTTCTAGTGGGTTTGATGATCCCAAAAGCTCTAGAAATCTCTTTTGGTTGTAGATTACTTATGAACCAAAATAATACTTCCATCATCCTACTCCCTTCCTCATCATCAGAGTCCTGAATCAATCTGGAGGTGTTTACTGTTGAGTCCACTTGACCCACTCAGCAAAGCCCGATCAACCACTCAAACATACATCAAGCATGCCCGAGCCTCCAACCAAACCCACCAAATGATCTGTCTTATCTAGGCTTCTCCAACTTTCAACCACTGTTTTTTGTTCACACCTTACCACTGCACGTCTCCCAAATCCTTCGTAAAGTGGCAACTCTTTATAGAACTCATTTTCTCAAAATTAAGAGTCTTTGCAATTAGTAGATTTAAGAAATGCATTCAAGGAATAGGTATCTGTAGAATATATGCATTTTCATGGTAGTCCAACTGATCATTGCATTCTAAATGCATCAACATGTGAAGTACAAGTCTCCACTTCAATGATCAAGACAAATCATTATATGATAAAAAAGTTAATATGTTATTGTAATTATATTGTAAATAAAATGCCCAATTTTACTACTTGCTACAAGTTATAAAGACTTTTTAATTTAGATATTTTGCGGATTAATTGCACTTTAAGCACCTAAATCACATACATTAATATAACAGGAATTCAATTCATCTCTTGACTCATAATTACCTAAACAATATGAATATTGAAAATAAAATAAATTTTATTTTAAAAAATCAAATTCAATGTGACTTTTAGGGTACTAATCAGAAAGAGTATATGAGAAAAGTTTTAAATGAGAGAGATGACCTTAAACCACTGTAGTTCTCTTTGCATCTGCAAAGCCGCCCCTGGGATTCGATTAATTTGAATTGAAGCTCCTGTCATTCCTGCCATATGTAACATGGTATTGTTTTTGTCATCAAACCAAGTTATCATACTTTTCTTGATAGGAAGCCCGTATATAAGGCTAAAGATCTTTGGTTGACGATGTAGGACAGCGAATGAAAATATGGATGTCCTGTCTACACCACGGCTCCACTGAAGAAATGGATTTGCTTGGACCATACCAAAAATAAAATCAAAATTTCCTTTCTCGATAGAACGGAAGATGGCATCTTTAACTGGATGTTTCATCTTTTGGTCATCATTCAAACTTGATACTTCTTTGCACATGCAATCGAGAAGTTCTTGGGATTGCACGTGGAGTAACTTCATTTCATATAAATCCTTGATTCCTTTGTCAATGATTGAAAGAATGCCAACTTAGATAGATGAAACTAAATTTTTTTAATTTTAATTTTTTATTTTAAAAATAGAGTACAAAGGCTCCACAAATTATTAATTAAGCAAGGTATGGTATTAATTGAATTGACGTATGTACTATACCAAAGAGGTTAAGGAGATTTGAAACTAGCTGCTGCAATAGAGATAGCACTGCAAAATAAAAATGAAATTCGGTCACTCATACACATTATAAAATTATTACTAAAATACAATTAATAAATAGAATGATGTGTTTTAAAAATATCATGGTTCAAAAAAAAAAAACTGTTGTCAAATTGCAAGCAAGGGGTATATTTTTAAAAACACACTATTTTTCTAGTTAAATTGTGGTTTTCTGCGATTTTACTAAGTACTTAATTGATTTTTAAAAATTTTCGTTTCAAATCAAACGTTTTGTAATCTCTCTCTTTCCTTTTTTTTTTTTTTTTTTTTTTTTTTTTTTTTTTTTTAAAAAATAGATTGAAAAAAAGCTGCAAATCCAAACAGACCTTGACAAGAATTATTCTAACCATTGGAGATATAATTTATCATCAGTCCCAGTCAAGCAACCTCTCCCACATGGACCAGTACATGGGGAATAACTATTCGGCTAGTTCATGGAAATAATGGCACAAGCCCACTGCATGAGGAATAACTACACACTACATGGAAAATAATTCTGCTCCCACTATGCAGAAGATAGCTGCCCATTATTATAGAGTGGAAGCAAAATCCTAAAAAATAAGGATTCAATGTTGGACATCTACATAGATAGTAGTTGTAGAAAATAGTATAAAAGGTAGCGTATGTAGCACCAGAGACCATGTAAAAGGGGCATTTGGTTTTCTCTTAAAAAATCTGTATTATTTTAAAAATATTTTCCAAACATCATGCTGACTTGAGCATCGGAGTGTCCCGAGTAATCCAAGATCAACGGACTTTAGTAACCATCTTCACTATGTTGGAGGTAGCTTATTGTAAGCCTAGTTGTAAGAAAATTTTCTTTACCAGTAGCTTTTATTTTATCAAGTACCATATATATATATATATATATATATATGGTTTTCTTTACCAGTAGCTTTTATTTTATCAAGTACCATATATATATATATATATATATATATATATATGTATATATATATATATATATATATATATATATATATATATATATATATATATGTATGTGTGTGGGGGTGCGTGCAAAAGACCATCTATTAATTAAATAGTATAGAAATTTCTTACAAACTAAGTTGTTGGAACTTCTACAACCCAACCTCTAAAATAATGACTTATGTCCCCTAACATGTGAGAAGCATATATTTTTTTTTTAATCGTATGTGATTCTCATTTCTTTTTTAATAGCGTTAATAAGAAATTATGTGCTTCTTTCGTGCTTAAAGGACACGACTTAGAGGCTTAATTATAAGAACGCTTACAACCCAGTTCATAGAAAATTTATGTGATCAATTTATTAATTGCTTGAACAGTCAATCAATGGTGTACATAACTGAAGCGGGAGAAAATTAAGAACACGTATTTTTTTTTTTTGAATTCTACATCGAACAAATCCTTCTATGTGGCTCTCATTGGAATGTTTGTTCAGACATTGCTAATTAGAATGCACCTTTCTGTCTATGCGCTGAACTCTTTGGATGAGCATCATTCAAATGGCTTTCAAGTGCCCATTTAGCGCCATCTTCGTATCCTTGTGTTTTGAGCCATGCCCCTTCTTGAAATATACTCAACCTCGAGTTATGATTTAAATAAGCTATGTCATTCCTTCCGGAATAGGATCCTTGAAATGAAAAGGATCCTTGTCCATTCTTTCCAAACTCTTTGTTTATGTGACGAAATCTTGATTTTTAATTAAGAGAAAAACTCTCTCTATGTCATCCTCTTTCATGGTACCTAGCTAAGACAATCTTCCAAACACACTTCATAATTATATAAAAATAAAATTGCACAATTGGTCTCTGAGATTGGCCTAAATTACGAATCACTCCCTGAAGTTGATTTTGGTCAACAAAATTTAACAGAGTCCATTAGTTTGCCACGTCAACGCCAATAAAATGACGACAAGTGTCAATCTAAATAAAAAATTATAAATCTATTAAAAACATAAATAAATACAAATTTATTTATTTATTTATTTTAAAAAAATGAAAATAAAAAAGGGGTGGCTACCTAACCGACAGCCACCCCAAAGGGCCAGTGCACACCCCTAGGGCCTGGGGGTGGCCTTTGGGCCACCGCCAAGCTTAGAGGATGGGCGCGCCACCCCCGACCACCTCTAGACGTGACACGTGGCCACCATCAAAGGGAAACCACCCCTTTTATATCTTCATTTTTTTTAAAAAAAAAAAATTAATTTTTATTTGTTTATATTTTTAATAGATTTATATATTTTTTTATTCAGATCGACACGTGTTATCATCTTACTGTCCCTGATATGTTGCCTAACGAATCTGTCAATATTATTGACGGAATTGATTACAGAGACCAATTTGTAAATTAAGTCAACCATAAGGATCTCTGAATTAATTTTGATACTAGAGGAAGTGATTTGTAATTTAGGCCAACCATAAGGACCAATGGTACAATTATTCCTTATATAAACATTGTCTTACCCCCTATATGTAGCATCTATGTTAAATTGCCAAGGTCTCTCCCATTCCAAGAAATATCATTATTAGCAGTGACATTATTAGTAGTAACCCGAAAGTATATGTGCTTATCAGAGGTGACTTTTGATAGTTGACTATTATTAATGTTTTTTTTGATGAAGCAAGTCATGGTTTTATCATCTACGTAATTATCATAAGAGAAAATGTAAAGTTGTCCAAAATATTATTTTAATTGTTACAAGCCAAATCTTAGAGAAAAAAAGTTTAGGCCAGAACATACCTGATTCAATGATTTTCATTTGATTGCTTCTACTTTCTCCTATGTCTCGAATGTTCAAACGAATTTCCTCAGTGGCTCGAGCCGGTTGAATGTATATACCTTTCATCACAAAAGGCCAATGAATCTTGAGTAAGAAGTTCGGTAATAGTATTACTACATATCTCACATGAGCAATTTACTTTTGAGGAACATAAAAGATTAAATAAATAATTCTTCAATACCTTAGAAATTTGGCTTTATCATAGTGTGTTGTAGTGTTGGAGGCTATCTTTTTTTTTTTTTTTTTTTGGGATTCATGATATATATGCTAGGCCCCTTTGAGGAGAACTTTTTGGTTTCTGTCCATGTGGCAAATAGAAGGTAGAAAATATGTGGTTTATGAGTTTTAAAGTATGTTATGCAAATTGAGATTGTGATAAGATTTATAAATTTCATGATATGTTTGAAAAT